>NC_056734.1:81253027-81393027 GCF_019279795.1 Protopterus annectens | reverse complement strand
AAGTAGAATTAATTTTACCACCGCTGTCCACTTCATTTATTGTTGGGCAAAGCAGATGATATCTATAAGTTTCTGTCAGGAAGAACTGGACATGGCTGACAAGACAGTCATAGACTGGAGTAACTACTTACGTGATGTCTGTGTCTTAGAAATGGAGAAAAAGGACAAGAAAGAAATCGGAGGGCCAGGGTATATTGTGGAAATAGATGAGACTCTTTTTACTAGACGTAAAAGTAATGCTGGCCATATTCTCCCTCAACAGTGGGTATTTGGAGGGATATGTAGGGAGACAAGAGAGACTTTTCTTGTAAAAGTTCCTGATAGAACAGCCGCAACATTATTTAATAAAATCAAAGAATACATTCAACAGGGCACTACTATTTATACAGATTCATGGCGGGCATATCAAACTCAACAACTAGAAGAAGCTGGTTTCAGTCATGAAAAGTAAACCATAGCTACAACTTTGTAGATCCAAACACAGGAGTGCATACACAACACATAGAGAGAATGTGGGGATCTAAGTGGAGAAATAAAAAACAGAGAGGCACTGCAAGACACCATTTGGACTCCTACCTAATTGAATATATCTGGCATGAAACACAGCTTGCACTAAAGAAAGACTTATTTGATGCAATCTTGACAGCAATAGCAGACAATTTTTCTCCATACAAAAAGTGTAACCCAGCAAGTGAACCATCTACAAGTATGCTTCCTTAATCAGCAATAAAATATTTACAGATATGTTGCTCAAAAACATCTGGAAGACATCCACATGAATACTATGCAAAACATCCACAAAACATTGCAACAATAACTGCTATCCCCCACAAAAAAATCAGTTTCTGCCAAATACTAAAACAATGCTCTTCGTAACTTTAGCCTCCATCGTCAAGACCTTCATCTCTGATTGTTTAGATTGCTATTACCTTTAACTTCAATTATTTCCTACAGTATGTCAAATAAAACTAGCTATTTACCAAAAAAATGTGTTGCTCCAGATTTCTTCTTCTCAGGAAAAAGTTTAGCATCCAATTTCGTAGTAATCCATCACGCAGTAAAAACGAACGAGCATTTCCCATGTCTCCTCAATTCACTTCTGCACTAAGACAGCAGTGCAACCAATTTTGATGTATGCAAAGCAAGTTTCATATTTCTGCGTTAATTTACGCTACCAATTTGTGACAAACTACGTTGTACCCAAAGAAAACATCAAATTCTGTCTTACTTTTAGTCCCACAATCCTTTTTTCGGTCAACAAACGTATTACCGCAACCGCGAAAATCTGGTTGC
This sequence comes from Protopterus annectens, assembly GCF_019279795.1. Taxonomy (NCBI): domain Eukaryota; kingdom Metazoa; phylum Chordata; order Ceratodontiformes; family Protopteridae; genus Protopterus; species Protopterus annectens. The sequence continues at coordinate 81,391,734 of NC_056734.1, read as the reverse complement.
AATAATACGTAAGTAACGAAATTAGTATTGTTTCAATTTTTGATGTCAGCCAAAAGTGCTCATCGCAGTACCTGCAGTGTGCCCAGTAATGACTCCTTCTGCAATTCATATGCAGTTACATGGATTGGTAATATATCTAAATATGATTGTAAATTCTGTTTTATAAGTCCCGTTGCTCCTACTACTATTGGAACTGTCTGGATATCTTTCTTCCACATTGCTCTCATTTTTGCCTGCAGATCCTGGAATTTCATGACTTTGTGTCTCTCTGTACACAAGACACTATAGTCACTGGGTGTGGCAATTCCAATGATCAATGCTACTTTTGTCTTCTTTTCTTGGACCACTATATCCAGTTTTCTAGCATCTATCTTTTGAACTGTTGGTAATGGGTGATTCCATGTGATATAAACTTCATCATTTTCTATGATGCTTTGTGGCTAATGTTTCCAGTGTCTTTTAGCCACTTCAATACCATAATGTTTGCACAATCTCCAGTGCAACAGTCTCACCACATTATTATGTCTTTCAGTATACAGGCCTGTCACTAGTGTGTCGCAACCAGCAACAAAGTGTGTGACTGTTTCTGACTCAGTTTTACAAAACCTAGATTTATTTGTTTCTCCCACATGTTCAATGGACTTTGCAAACCAGAGTGTATGTAGCCAACCATCTTGGGGTGCCAATATTAACCTTTCCTCTCTTGGTTTAAATTCACCTCTCCTTAACCATTCCTGCATTTGTTCCTGATCAACATGAGGGTATTCCAGAAGTTTTCTATACTTGCAACTATATGTTTTTTCCACATTTCTTGCCTTCTCATCTGGTCCTTCACCTTATATTCTTTCTTTTGTTTTTGGCTCATTCAGTTGCTGTCTGATTTTTATCTACTTCTGGTTTGATTTCCATTCCTGCTTGACATCAATATGCTTCTGCTAAATTAAGCAGCTAAGTCATCTTAGATTTATTCTCCTCATGTTTCAAAACGTTCGCTACATTTGGATCTTGTGAGATCAGTCGATATGTGTGGAGTCCCATGATTGTAGATCTATACATGTAATAAATTTCAAGGAGGCCCATCCCTCCTTCAGAATGGGGAATATATAATCTTGCATGTTTAAGACTGTGGAATGTCTAGCCAAACCTGTTAAGGGCAAATGATTTAAAGATAATGAGTTGTCAGGACCATAGTGGCTAGTTAGCTAGTTAATCCTGATGCTCCATGCTACAAGGGCTTCAAATACTAAATTACTGAGAAGGTCATCATCTCTGTACAGTCCTTCAGTGATTCTAATGTAATGTATCATTTAGAGCTACTCTAACCAAACGTTGTACATGCTAATCAGCTGAGACTAATGGAATGTGCTATCCCCACCTCCCCCATTTCAGGGCGGCATGTGGCTGCTCCTGCAAGCACAGAGTGGAAGGTAGACACTTGCTGTCTTAATTAACAAAGAGCATGCTAACAGGAACAGTAAATACATGTTAGTGCTTGGGTCCAAAGTCATCTTGATGTAAAGTACACTGACTTCTGAAGCAGTGAAGAACTGGAGACACATAATATTGTTTGGAATCAACACTCTTCATTAAGCTGATTACTCCATAAAGTTGATGATCTGAAGAACAGACAGAAATGCATGTATTTACTGAAAAGCATGATCTAGAAAAGTATCCTACAAATACAGCTTCAAAGGCACTTATCTTTCCACAAGATGTAATAATTGAATGTCACCACCATGCATTGAAACTACCTTTGAAAAAATGGCAACTCACTTTGACAAGTCATTTTCCAATTCCTGAATTTCATGAACAAAATTGCCATATCAGATTAGGCAAAAATATTCATTCTGGAAGACAGTATGGATTTCTCAGGACTACTCTAAGGAGGTGATGCAGACAAGGGCTTTTGTAAATGTCCAATCGCTCTGCTATAAGAACTCCATACCAGCTATCTTTAAGTATCCAGATCACCTTGTTTTTTAAGTAAGATCCTGCTAACCTGCAGTTCAACTCTTCCTATGCCTTCCTGCAATCCAGGATGTAAATGGGAGTGGCAGTCAATTTAACAGCTAGAAGTGCAGCAACCTACAGAATTGGGATTTCAATGGAACACAATTGCCTGTGGGATCTCTTGCGTGCTATTCAAAGGACCTTTGCACTGCTTTGTATAGCATACAATTTGCTTATGAATTCCTATTGCGATCCCAGGGATAACCCAGGAGGGTATGCAGATTCCAGAGAGAAAAACCTGAGGCAAGAAATAGCCAGAAAATCAAGTGTTATAATAGAGCAATGTTACCTACTGCAATACTTACCAATAAAGTTAAAGAAAAAGCTGTGCATGCACTATTTTTCATTATGCTCCTACTGATGACAAATTATAAAATGTACCATAGAAAAGCAATGCCTACCAAGCATTATGTTTTGCCTTTCACTGCAGACATGAAGATCCTCATGCTTATGATTGCACTACTTACCTGTGAACTTGAACCTTAACATCAGAAGTGTAAGCATCAACCTGATGATCTTTAAATCCACAGTGGAGAACAAAGCTAAATTACAACTAAGATATAATGTGTATGCCAAAGTTCAATTTAGTTGAATATTTTCTACGGAAACTTCCAGAGAAAAAAAAGCTGCTATGCTTAATTCAATACCGTCACACCATAAATTTATTTCCTTGCATGTGATAGTATACTGTTTTTGATAGTGATTACTAAGAGCAGGATTGCTACTCACAAAATAAATATTTGCTGATTTCTCGCCACCTTTTAACCACTGATAAATTCAATCAATTCATCTGCATCTAATGCACATATAAACATTTTATTTATTTTATGTATTATTTAGTATTTATTTGACATTTGTTTACTAGGAAAGTCCTACTGAGTGGATGCCCATTTTAAGGGGAAACCCAGGGAGAAAAGCTCCAGAGAAAATTAACATATTACATTAGCTTATTACAGAGCAACAATGAACGTTTTCACATAAAAGACAGAATATACAGTAATGGATATGACATCCAAGGGGATTCAGTAAACCTTACACAGTAGCAATAAAATTCAGATTCAGTACATGCCATGTAGAGGTGTCCACCCCCATGCAAACAAGTTAAGCACCGTGGCATGATAATTACAACATAAGCAGCTGAATTGCATGCTATTCAACAAGTTATAAAGCATCCATGTAGACTTTGTGCTGTTTTTTCTTGCAAATTCCCAAACGTTTGGAATACAACCACAGAAAGGAGTCTACACGGATAGAATGTAAGGGCTGCTGCTTTAATTCATTTGCATATGCTACAGGCTGAAACCAATGCTGCTGCCACTGGCAATAAGCCTAGGCTGAGAAATAAAAGAGTTTTCAGGCCCTGTTTAACTTTTCACAACCTACATGATGTGGAAATTGTAGAACACTACAGGGTGGACATGGGCACACTTCAGGAACTCTGTGACATTTGCAACCTCTGCCATCCTCAAATCAGAGCCAGAGTTAACCAAGGGGAACCCATCCCAGTGGAGACAAAGGTATGTGTTGCCTTTAGAATCTTAGCTACTGGTACCTTTCAGAGACCAACAGAAGACATGCTTGGGGTGTCATGGGCATCAGCATCCACCATTCTCCAACAATTCCTGAATGCTATACTCCAACATGTCAGTGACTACATATATTTTCTCCGTAATTCAGAGGAGAAGATCAGAAATATGCAGGAGTTCTACCATGTAGCACACTACCATGAAGTACTTGGTGCCATAGATTGCACACATATAGAAACAAAGCACCACCCAGAGAATAGGGTAAACTCTACATAAACAGTAAGGGCTGCCACTCTATCAACTACCAAGCCATGTGTAGTGACAACAGAATCATCCTGAACATGTGTGTTGGCAACCCTGCATGACTCACATATCTGGCACACCTCCCAACTGTACCAGATGTTTGCTGGGGGGATATCCCACAGGTTAATTTAATAGGGGATGCAGGCTATGCACTGGAACCATGGCTGATGACACCCATCAGAAATGCACATAGACCAAAAGGGGTGCACACTCCCGAGCAATGCGTTTTGCATGAAGGTAAGCAGAGTGCAGCAGTGCCAAGCAGTGTGCGCACTCCAGTAAATGCGATACCTGGAATTGGTGAGAAACATCAGTCTCCATTGCTCTAGATCAGCTGGCAGGCATGGCAGGCATTTGTGGGGAGGGTGCCAGGTTTAGGGCACAGAGGTGGGGTGTCTAGGAGTCCAGGATATTTATCAGACTCCTAGTTAAGAACCACAGCCAAAGGCTTATGCAGGGGGAACTAGTTTGGCTCCCAGTGCAATTCTGAGGCTTGGGATAGTTTAGCTCTTGATGTATCCAGTGCCACAGGTATCCCATACACTGGACAGCAATGTAGACATCATTTCAATTACCTATGGTGGAGAAAGAGGGATATATTTGGCCATTGGAATGAGGAATGTAGGACACAGGACATCCCATACCTGAGTAAGTACCAGCTACAGAGAGTACTTGTAAAGCTAAGAAAGTTGAATATAGACAAGACTGGTATGCATAATGGTGTTCTGTCCTTTTCTGTTTTTTTCCACAGCTGCCAGTGATCGGGAATGCAATGTCAGAGCCTGTGGGGCTAGATTGGCAAGAATGAGGCAAACATGTGGTATATATGTAGCAGAAGAGTACTGTTATTGTAGCATTAAAAGTTAAAGATAGCTTTTTTGGTATTTTATAGAGCTGTGTTAAATTGAGCATGTATATCCCACTGTAAAAGCAAATATGCATGCATTACTCTGTAGTACAAACCAAATGTAAGAGTCCAATATTAGACTTCAGTCAGTGGGTATGGGTTCAAATACCAGACTTCACAACTATACAATACTGTTATTTCTTCAATAATATTTTCATTAAATTGAAACCTCTATACCAGTGGCACAAATGGCCTGCTGTAAACTGTAATCTGTATAACTGGAACATGCACATGTGCAAAATATGCACGGTTCAAGAATTAGTTGCTGCAATATGTAGTATAATGTGCATCTGTTAGGGTGTATACTTAAATGTAAAAGTTAAGATAATAGAGTTAAATAATTGTATTAATGTATTGTATGTCACATATGAAGGTACTAATCATATCTCTTATCTTCTCTCACCCCAACCCTTATCTCTCTTTTTTATTTTATTTTGTAATATGTATTAACATAATTTGTGTTCCTTTTTTTCTTTTTTTCTTTTCTTTTATGAATATTTTGTTTTTTATTTTCATTTTATTTTATGTTACTGTAAAAATATTTTTTACTTTATTTCTACTTTATATTATTTTGTTTATTTTATTTTATTTTTTATTTTCTTGTTTTATTTTTATGTGTGGTCAAATCTGTTCATGTCATCCATGTGTACCACATCACTAAATGCTCCATAGCACAGTGAGGTAAGCCCTAATGGATCCGCCTGCTCGACCTCCACTGGCTCCAGCACCAATGTCCAGCACATTTGGGAGACAACTTGCAGCACTGTTTCTGCTGCCACTGCACTACCTGCACCCTCAGGTAATCCTGCTCCTGAGGATGGTCCAGAGGTACCCTCCAGAAGCAGTGGTAGAGGTGGTGATTTTATTACCTGAAGTGAGTTGAAAGGGATTGTGCATAGGGTTGTGACCTGCAGTGTTGGTGGTGTATGCCTATGCCAGCTGGAGAGGCTGCTGTCCCTCATTTTGCATAGTACTAGGAGGAGGAAAAGGAGATGTCAAGCACTCCAGCCACCAGAGGAGTAAGGTGACAGTGAAGCCAGTCCAGTGGGTGAAGGTTCAATTCTCACTGTCTCCCAGCTTGACAACTATGGGCTCTGGATATCCACACTCTCACCCCAATCATGATATCCTGCAACCTTTTGTGTTCATCACCATCCCTGTCTCTTGTCTAGTTTGTCTCATCTGTCTGCAATTGCTTCTTCATCCACCCAACTTACCTGACCCAGACATCACTACATCCCTTCCCCACCTTTCCTGTCTCTCTCAAATAAAAAAATAAATTGGCACCTGTCCCACCAAAAAAAAAAAAAAATGCCCCATACATAGCTTTCCATTTTACACATGTGTCTTCTTGACACACTTGATTTGGTCCATTTGGCTATACACCATGATTGTGTTGTGGTCACCCCTCTCCTGGAGGTGACAGTCCAAATTCAGTTAATATTTTGCACATTTGTTCAGTTTACACTATTAAAGAAATGGATAGCTATGGTTCTTTTTTATCTCCCTCCTGCACATTGTTGTCCTGCTCTCCATTTGTTTTTCCCATTCTTGCTCCTCATTTCACCACTTTAATCTGGTCAAAAGTAGAATCACACACAACACACATAAGTTGCTATGAAAGCAATGTATCTCTTCACTTTTTGGGCTCCATGTTTGCTGGGAGGTGCGGATTACACACCAACTTACAGAAAAGGTGAGCAGCAGCAAAATGGCAAAATACCACTTAACACCACTGTGCTATGTCAACACACAACAATACATGTACTATAAGCAATTCATGTCATTACAGTATTACTCCGTAATTAAAAGTATTTAAATGTATTAGATATACCTGGATTTGAACTAAGTACGGTATCAGTGCATTAACACATGCTGTAAAATTGTCAGTTAAGCAACAGGTGTGTTTCTTAGACTCAATAATAACTGTTAGACTTTACAACTGTGGCTTAATTTTGATCAGTGCTTAGCTATGTGCAAACGTGTATCTTCCATGTGTATACACTTCGCTAACCATCTCGCAAACCCACTGCCCAGCACTCTATAGACAACTAAATATTATTTTGTATAACTGCTGTTTACTGTCCATTTCTTGTCTATGACATGACATTACACGTGGAAACATTAAAAACTGAAGGCCCTATCACACACCATGTCATATATTTACAATACATCCATGTGCAGCCACCCCTCCAAGCACTGCATCCCTAGTGTCTCAGTACTTTTTCCACATATATATCAATCACACTACAAAATATAATATAAAATGTTATGTGATATGCAATGCACATCAATCTGGTAACATGCAGAACTACAACTATTGACCCATATGCCAAAAAGGCTTTTACCTGCAAGCCTGGGGAAGGAATTAGCATGGACCATATCCACAGGGACATAGATGACCTTCAACACACTTGAATGGCCCAATTTTGTTGTTGTCAAGGATAGGTCTTGCTTATTGAACCTTGTGGACTTCTTTGATAATGACTACAAAGACCTTAATGAGGGATAACAGGACATACCGCCTATGTTAATTTATCCAAGCCCTTTGACACTATTCCCCATTCATGTCTCAGTCAAGATCTCCTATGTGTGAATTAAGCCATACAGTAGTAGATGGATAGCCAACTAGCTCACTGACAGAATACACACTCTCAAAGTTGGGGGCTGCATCTCCCCCACTAGCCACTCACCATTAGGATACCACAAGGATCTGTGGTGGGCCCCCAACAGTTTATGTAGCCTACTTCCCTGAACCACAGGGAATGGTAGATGGCCTGTGGTTTACAAAGTTTGCACATGACTGTTAGCTAGGCACACTCATAAAGAGTCTCCTAGTGATGGCAACATATTATAGAAGGGGCTTACACACACAGATGATTGGAGCCAAACTGATGGACTTACCTTAAAGCATACAATGCCTCATTGTTCCCTTTGGTTAATGAAGTATCTCTGCTAATTATGATATACACAACAACCCTCTAAGCTCAAACACAGTGGTGTGAGACTTGGGAACACATGTTAATTGCAAACTATACTTTCATCACTGTGGCCATAGTGGTAACAAGTACATCCTGCAAGGTGCACAGCACACATATGCAAATCACATCCTAGACCAGGGCGGTCACATCTCTGCTGTACTCTACCATTATCTTAGCACTAATTAAGTACAATGCTCTCTTCTGTCTGCACTTCACAATACACCTGCAACAAGGACCTCCAAACATGACATACATGGAAAGACTGAAAGAGCTGTCACTGTGCTCAGTATCACGCAGGCTGCTGAAAGGTGATCTATGGCTAACCTACAGAGCAGTATCAGACCCTGCCCTATTGGAAGTGCTGGATGTCAACAAATCAAATGAGACAAGAATAACTTGGCTCAGGGTTCTCCACCTAGCCTGTGAAATAAACAGAACATGCTGGGGAGACAGCTATACCCCCCAGCAATTCACACTCTTCTGTAAAAGGCTCTGACTACATGTGAAGCAGTGCTCCTCAAAGATCATGTTCAAGTGCAATCTTGACTACTGATTGGGTGATTGTGAAGTCACCTCTGGAGTGGCACCTATGTCCCTCATGGACTGGGCCATTTGGTTCTGCTTACAAAATTGGTCTGCTAACAATGAACATCTAACTATGGTCAATAAGGGTACTTGTGTTTTTACACAGCTAGGCTTCTAAACATCCTAGGGCCATTATGTTCAGAGCCTCCTATGAACCTATGAAGCAATGAACCTATGCAGGTCTCCCAACATCTTGTCTCCCACATGGTCTGCTGATGTCATCTACTATAAGTTTAGCTGCACTGTTGCAAAAGTTAGAGTTGTGCAGTGGAGCTTGCATAGAATACTGTTCTCTATAGTCTGTGTACTTAGATAGGTAGGGGGTTCCATTTTCACTGCAATCAACTAGGTGTGTGTGTGTGTGTGTGTGTGTGTGTGTGTGTGTGTGTGTGTGTGTGTGTGTGTGTGTGTGTGTGTGTGTGTGTGTGTGTGTGTGTATGTGTGTGTGTGTGTGTGTGTGTGTGTGTGTGTGTGTGTGTGTGTGTGTGTGTGTGTGTGTGTCTGTATGTGTGTGTGTCTAGACAAAAGAGCAGAACTGTGTATCCCACAGGTAGTATACCAATACCATGGATTGACAGCATTTTGATTCTTTTAGATGCCTGCAAAACAATTTCATGCAGCCCACCCAATATCTTATCTCCCACATGGCCTGCTGATGTCATCTATTATAAGTTCACCTGCAGTGGTATAAAGGCCAGAATTGTGCCATGGAACTTGCATAAAGTACTGTGCTCTGCAGTCTGTGTACTTAGATAGTTAAGGGTTCTGTTTTCACTGCAGTAAACTGGGCATGTGTGTGTGTATGTCTAGACAGAAGAGCAGAAGTGTGTATCCCACAGTTACTGCTCCAATATCATGGATTGACAGTATTTTGATTCTTGCAGATTCCTACACATCCATTTCATGCAGCCCACCCAACATCATGTCTCTCACAATTGGCTGATGACATAATCTCTTAGAAGTTCACCTGCACTTTTGCAAAAGTCAAACTTGTGCTGTAGTGCTTGCATAAAGTACTGTACTCTGTAGTCTGTGTACTTGGACAGGTATGGGTTCTATTCTCACTGCAGTCAAGTGTGTGTGTGTGTGTGTGTGTGTGTGTGTGTGTGTGTGTGTGTGTGTGTGTGTGTGTGTGTGTGTGAGCTGTTGCTTGACATTACAGAGAGCATGTTACACCATCATTTGAGACACTGTTATATTCTCCTCAACAGACACTGCTGTCATCCACTACAAAGTGTTGTCTGACACAGTTCAAGTCAGACTTGAGCTGTGGTGCATGTGAATGTACTGGGTTCTATAGTATATGCATTTAGATAGGTAGGGGTTCCTTTCTCACTACAATCAAGTGTGTGTGTGTGTGTGTGTGTGTGTGTGTGTGTGTGTGTGTGTGTGTGTGTGTGTGTGTGTGTGTGTGTGTGTGTTTGCATGTGTCTGCAAGCATTTTACACCACCATGTTGGCCACTGTTATAGTCTCATTAACAGACACTGATGATGTCATCAGCTATAAAGTGCTGTCTGAGACACTCCAAGTCAGACTAGAGTTGTAGCACTTGCATAAAATATTGGGTTCAGTACTATTTGTACTTTAGATAGGTAGGGGCTCTATTCTCACTACAGTCAACATTTTGTGTGTGTGTGTGTGTGTGTGTGTGTGTGTGTGTGTGTGTGTGTGTGTGTGTGTGTGTGTGTGTGTGTGTGTGTGTGTGTGTGTGTGTGTGTGTGTGTGTGTGTGTGTGTGGGTGTGCATGTGTGTGTGTGTGTGTGTGTGTGTGTGTGTGTGTGTGTGTGTGTGTGTTTGTGTGTGTGTGTGTGTGTGTGTGTGTGTGTGTGTGTGTGTGTGTGTGTGTGTGTGTATGAGCTCTTGCTTGACATTACTGAGAACCTTTTATACCAGCATGTGGGACACTGTTATTGGCATATTCTTCTCAGCAGACACTACTCATGTCATCAGCTAGATCAGATTTTTGGATATGCAATACTCCCATTCGGGCAGGGTCAAAGACTGGCCTGAAGGCCAGGCAGAAGTCACTTCATCCTATACAATAAAGATTACAGTGACATGGCTTTTAATCTATCCACACACCTCTTGGTATGGTTTGTAGGCCCTGTGTTATCTTGCTGAGAAAGTCCTGTGGTCTCTTCAGCTGCTGCCTGTGTCTGGTGAGGTACATGCAAAATAGAGCATTATACTCTATTAGTATTCTGATGAGGTTTGACTAAACTGCGGTCATGCAATCCTAAGATCTCAATATGATGGCATGACTTATGATGTGCACAATATAGGTTTTCAATACCAGTGTGGACACTTGGTGGTCGAAGTTCAGATTCCTATCTACATGTGTCCCCAGTGCTTGTATCACTGGGCTTCTGCATAGCAGGACTGTTGTCAATGCTGTGCTTAACATGGAATTCCACTTTTCAGACAGACAAAATAACAAACATGCATTTCTGCATTTATTTGTAGATAGTGTGCCTTTGTCACCATTTAGTTTTCTATGTTAGCTCTTCCTGTAATATGTTATCATTATTGGTGGACTCAATGATTGCATCCAATATGCAAGAATCAGCAAACATGGAAAGCCAAAGGCCAGATACCTTGAACTGTTGAGAAATAGAATCCAAATAGTGAAGGCCCAAGCACAGATCCCTGTGGTTTGCCAATGGTGATAGCTCTACTGGTATAGATTGATTCATCAACTTTCACAGTATGTTTTCTGTCAGTGAGCCATCTAGTTATCGATCAACTGACATAAGAGTTACTACCCAGCTGGGAGAGTTTCTCAATGATACCTGTGTGGAGGATCATGTCAAAACCCTAGTCTAGATCATGATAAGCAGTATATACTGTCTTACCTTCATCCAGGTCTATCGCACAGGATTAGTGGGCTGTGACAACATCACAGATCACCAATGGCTTAACTCAGCACATACATCTTCCTGATAAAGTTGAATATACATGTCAACGCATTCTCCACATGGGCTTTGTTCCCATACAAGGGTGTACATCAGCATGTGCCTACCTGAGTTGGGGGGGGCAGCTCCTAATGCATGCCTGTACGGAGACATCCTGAGTCTCCTCGACTGTGAGGTAGACCATGTCATCATGGACTTCTCCTACATGTACTTTGGACCAACCTTTCCCTAACTATCACTTCAAAACTGCTCTCAAATCACACCTAAATATTCACTGTCTCTGTCCTTGCCCAAACCCTGACTAAATACCCCCTACCCCTCTGCTCTCTTTGCTCTCACCCCCACTTTGGTCTAACTAACTTAATTACTATATACTAGTTCTCTGTTTAGTTAGTACACATCAGCCTATTAATACTGCATACTGTGAGCCTTTAGTCTATTAGTACTGTGTAATGTTAAGCTGTTTATTGTTTAAATTTATGGCAATTTGTATTGTTTAAAATTGTATTGTTCTTGACTATAACTATAACTGTACCAAATGTTTTCTCCTGTACAATATGTCATCTTCTTTATTACTGATTGTACATTACTCATATAAAAAAATCAGTGGAGCTTTTCTCCCCAGGCATCCACTGAAAAAGGCCCTGTGTCCAGGCAGACTTTCCTGTTAAACAAATGTACATAAATAAATAAATAAATAAATAAATAAATAAATGTACACTAGTAATATTCCGACTGTGTGAAACAGACCTGTGTGAGTTGTTAATGGTGCAGCATGTCTGTTATATCTGATAGATGTCCTCAAACAGGTCATTGAGGGCATGCATAATGACAACAGTATCATCTTTTGGAACTTAAACAGGTCAAGGCATTTGACACAAATCCTCACTGAGATATTCAATCAGTACTGTCATATGTGGGCATAAACAGCTATATCATCAAATGGGTAGACCAGTGTATCACACACATGGCATCTGACTTTGATGAAATGTGTGACATGACCTATGTCTCAATTCCAGTGATCAGATCTGTACATCAGGGCAGTCTTCCAGGCCCTTTCCTGCCTGTTAGTTAAGTGATGGACATCACAGATAGAATACACATGCTGTGTCTAAACAGCTGCCTGAAGGACTACAGGATGGCACAGTGGTGCAGTGGTTTGCATTGTAACTTCATAGCAAGAGGTTCTCCAGTTCTATCTCAGCTGGGATGCCTTCTGTGCAGAGTCTGCATGTTGTCCCTGCATTCATGTGGGTTTTCTCTGTGTGCTGTGATTTCCTCCCACGTTACAAAGACATGCATCTGGAGCATTTCTCCCTGGGCCTCCACTGAAAACTGGCTCATTTCAAGTCGGACTTTCCCAGTAAAAAATTTTAAGTAAATAAAATAAAAATAAATAAATACAGATTCTGAGCAATCACTTACTCTGACTAGGATATCAGTATAATACAAACAGAATCAACACATACCAAAAACTGCTGCCACAGCCATGACAGCACCTGGATTGACAAGAGACATGGGGAGGATTTGTTGATTCAGGAAACAAACAAACCACCCAAGTATAATATGGACATCACATCCTATAATCAGACCAATAGACATGTGATCCATGTCCCGGGATAGATGGTAAGTGGTACATAGTGCTGACTACTCCTATGAATGTAACACAAGTACTGAGTATGTAATGGACATGCACATCAGTAGTCATAATACTTTCATGGTTTCCAGCCTTCATCACACCAATAACTTTGTACAATGCACCCTTCATCATTTAACTCCCTACACATCTTCCAGTGATGTATAACTAAAGTATACCACATTTGTCACTGTGCACTGTCACACAGCTTATTGGCCATACCTAGGTACTCTGTCTGTGGAATATACATGACTGCCTAATGGTGCAGAACACAAATCAAGTTGTTACACCAGATGCATGTGTGCTACCTGTTCTGCTTATGTGCACACTACATACATAGGTGTTTGACAACACTAATGACATTTACATCATTCATGACAGTATGGACTGTGCTATATATATATATATATATATATATATATATATATATATATATATATATATATATATATATATATATATATATATATATATATTTATATAAATAAAAATGTAAATGTTCGTTTGTTCAAAATCTTAAATCTGCGAAGGTTCTTCACCGATTGCTTTGAAATTTTCATACAATGTTGCATTCGAATACGCGCATGTTTTTATATACCTACTATTATATAGATGTCAAACGTTGCATTTGAATACATGTGTGTTTTTATATACCTACTATGGATTCTATATATTTGTATACAAATATGCAATTTTATATGTTTTTGTTATAACTTTCTTTCTTCTTTTTCAGTGCAATCGATCTGCTTTAGTTCATCCAAATAATGCCTTGCAGAAGATCAAACTTAGGTCGTCGTACTCACGGAGCGGAAGCAGTGCGACGAGTAATTGCAAATCAAACTGAGGAAGAACGGGCATCAGCGAATGAGCAAAACAGACAAAGAATGGCTCAAATACGTGCCGAGGAAGCAGCAGAGTGACATGCAGCCAGACTTGAGGATGCACGGTTGCGAGCACGGCGATCATGTTCTGCAGCTTCAGATCTGCTTCGTTCTCCTCGATCGACACCAGCGGACAAAATAAATGCTTGTCTGAAATACTCTACTTTGTGGTGACATGTAAAGACGTTAAAATTAACTACAAATATGCATGTCCAGCTGCAAAACGATCGATCAGCTGAGATATTCTCACATCAATTGCTGGAAATTGGGAACGGAAAGGTGCCGGTTGATCTGACCTCAGGACGAAATTCATTGCCTCATAACTTCTGCAATTTAGTGACGTCAAAAGAAGAATTAGTTGAAAAAATATTTCCCAATATTCAAACCAATTATAAGAATCACGATTGACTGACTGAATGAGCTATTCTTGCGGCCAAGAACAAAGACGTCTACGAACTTAACAATATTATTCAGTCTAACATTCAAAGCGAGGCAGTGACATACAAGTCCGTCGACACTGTTGTGGAAGCAGATGAAGCAGTTAAATATCCAACAGAATTTTTGAATTCACTCGATCTGCCAGGGATACGTACTGCAATTGAAAATCAGAGTGCCAATTATCATGTTGTGAGATATCAACCAGCCAAAGCTTTGCAACTACACGCGGCTTGCAGTAAAAAAAATAATGAGCAACGTCATAGAAGCAACAATCTTGACAGGACCTTTCAAAGGTGAAGATGTCCTCATTCCTTGCATTCCTATGATTCCAACTGATATGCCATTTCAATTTAAGAGATTGCAATTCCCAATTCGATTGGCGTTTGCAATCACCATCAACAAAGCTCACGGACAATCTTTAGAATTGTGAGGTTTAGATCCACACACAGATTGCTTCTCACATGGACAATTATATGTTGCATGTTTTAGAGTCGGCAAACCAGACAATCTCTATATCTGCACAGACAATGGAACAACAAAAAATATTGTATACCCACAAGCATTGTGAAATTAAACATATTAGAAATGTGCACTTTCTCTTTTCTTTCTTTTCCATTTAACCAGACTGAGCCACAGCAACGTGGCGGGTACAGTATACATATATATATATATATATATATATATATATATATATATTTATATATATATATATATATATATATATATATATATATATATATGTGTGTGTGTGTGTGTGTGTGTGTGTGTGTGTGTGTGTGTGTGTGTGTGTGTGTATGGGTCTACTTCTCTTCATCAAAAGTGCATTACTTCTCAAAAGAGAAGTAGACCCACACTCACGCGAAAGTGCACTTAACAGAAAGTGCACTTCCACGAAGAACGGTTCAATGAATCATTAAGGAACACTGAGGCTCTGAAGCACACTACAGTGGAGAAAAGGCAATTTACCTGTTTCCCCACTGTAGTGCATCTCAGAGTTGGTATATTTAAGTAGGGGGGTGTGGGGGGTAC
Source organism: Protopterus annectens (assembly GCF_019279795.1). NCBI lineage: Eukaryota > Metazoa > Chordata > Ceratodontiformes > Protopteridae > Protopterus > Protopterus annectens. The sequence continues at coordinate 81,376,524 of NC_056734.1, read as the reverse complement.
AGCCTCCCACATGGGGGATACAGGGGGCTTGCCCCCTGCAAAAAACATTGATTTGGTGTTCTTGATTGTGTCGATGAACCAATCTTTGAAAAAGTGTACTTTTCAGTTAAGTGCACTTTTGTGTAAGTGTGGGTCTACTGTTCTTTTTTCGGAGAAGTTTTCTTTCGATGAAGTACAGTAGATCCATATGTATGTATATGTGCATACATACATATACATATATATATTTATGTATATATATATATATATATATATATATATATATATATATATATATATACATATACCATGCACAGAAGGCAACAAGCCTGTATTGTGCATACTGTCACACATAGGTATAACAGTGTTCCTCCTAATACCTCCAGCAAATGTTATAGTGCCAGGACAGTGTGTATGGTTACCCTCATGGAGTGTGGATGTATCTTAATAGTTATTTTAGTGTGTGTGTGTGTGTGTGTGTGTGTGTGTGTGTGTGTGTGTGTGTGTGTGTGTGTGTGTGTGTGTGTGTGTGTGAGTGTGTGTTTGTGTGCAGACTCATATGTTATCACTCTACATTTCATATGTTATGTCAGAGGCATAGGATTACTGGTGATATTATTCTGATATTGTCCATGATTGTGGTTGTTTCTTGACGAGACTTTACCTGTGGCCACCTTGCTGGAGTCCTCTGTTGAGAGAACACTCATATTCAGACATATCATTTTGCTGAGCTTCACAATATGCATACAACCCCAACTGTATGATAGATCCCTGACAGAAGTCCTCTGCATTAATCATGTAAGGATGCTTATCTCACACAGACATCCTTCCCATTGTTATGTCACCTTGTGTGACAGCCATATAAAACACATTTCACTGTACTCCTTTTTACCAAAAATGTACTCACATTTTAGAAGAAAATGAGCTAAGAGAAGAGTTGCTTGATTTAATAGAGGTAGATAGACATATTAAGATCAATGAAAGAAATAGACTGCAAAAGGTCAATAAAACCCAAAAAGTCAGAAGTTTGTCTTATCACACTTTCAGTGTTAAGTATACAACCGCCTAAGTTGTAGTTCATGGGGACAGAGTTTTTACCAAAGAGGATGACAATGCACTTTTTGGCACTGAGCTTGAGGCCATGGCTTTGACACCAGGCATCTGTCTCAGTGAGTCCCTATTGTAGGATGACCATGTCATTGGGAGTTTTGATTATTGCTCCTAGTTTGCAGTCATCTGCGAACTTCGTTAGCCAAAGACCATCTGTGTTAGTTAGCCTGTACTTCAGAGAAGTAGATACCAAACAGGAGAGGACCCAGGACTGAACCCTGTGGTACTCCACTTGTCACTGGTCTGAAGATGGATTTGGAGTCTGCTACTTTCACAGTGTGGGTGCTGTCAGTGAGCCAGTTGGCAACCCATCTTGTGCCATAGGGATTTATACCTAGTTTAGTGAGTTTATCTATAATTCCGGAGTGGGGGATGGTGTCAAAAGCCTTGGCAAGATCTAGATAGGCTGTGTGAACCACCTTACCCTTGTCTACGGCTTTGGTGACTGCTTCAAAGAAGTCTATCAGGCTTAGGAGACATGATCTGCCTTTTACAAATCCGAACTGGGTGGGTTACAGAGTTTGAAGATTACCAATGTCTTTGTTTATAAGTTCCATGATGATATGTTCCATGGCCTTACAGACCAGGCTCGTCAGGCTAATGGAGCGGTAGTTCCCAGGGTCCGTGGTGGCTCCCCCCTTGTGGAGTGGGATAACCGTCGCTGTGCATCATTCAGCAGGCACAAAGCCTAATGTTAGGCTATGATTGAACATGGTACTTAGGTGGGGTACCAGTTTGTTCTGTAGTTCATGTAGAACACAGCCTGGGATGTTGCCTGGTCCCATAGATGCTGTGTTCTTGGCTTTGGAGAGTGTGGTTTTTACCTGTGCAGCTGTGATTACAGGAACTTTGCATTCTTCCGGTATAGAGATGGGCTCTATAGGGGATGAGAGGGGGGGTAAAGTTAGCACTGAACCTATCTGCCAGGATGTTGGCAATGTCAGTTGGGTCTGTATATTTAGTACCATTGTGCTGCAACTCAGAGCAGATCTGAGTGTTGCCATTGAGATTCTTGACATAGTTATAGAATGCTTTGTGGTTGTCTTTAGAATCAGTGGTGATTTTGTTTTCATAACTAACTTTGGAGGATTTTATCAGGGATCGCATCTTCTTACTTAGGCTGACCAGGGAGCTCCTCCACTCATAGGATTTTACTCTCTTTTGCAACAGTTTCTTCCTTCTGTTGTAAAGTTTGTTTATGGCAGGAGACCACCAGATTGGCTTCCTTTTTTTGGAGGATAGTGCCTTGGTTCTGTTTGGGATAGCACGATCCATGCACTCATGTAAGTTCTTATAAAGTGCAATTGTGTAGGATTTAGTAGTCGTAACTGTATTGTCCATCTGCATGGGTGTCATGAAATTCACCACTTCTGTCTTAAGAAGCATGAAGTTGGCTTTGGAGACATTTTTTACCATGGTTTCCTTAATGGGGGGTGGGGGCAGGATGTGGATATCTAGGGTAATTAGCTTATGGTTGGATCGGACCAATGAGGCATTGACTGCAGGTGTGGAACACCGGTCACTCATGTTGGTAATGACTAGATCTAGGATATTGTTTCCCCTGGTGGGGATGTGGATAAGTTGATCCAGGGCATTGGAGTTGGGAAACAAGGTAAAAATGAATTGAAAGTCCACCATAAAAAGAAGAAATAAAATACATTTTGGAGAAGTATTTATGAAGATCTTGTGGAACATAACAAAGATGCTAAATGGATAGAAGAAATAAAAGAAAGAATAAGAAGTTTAAAGATACAAGATATGAAATGGGATGAAGTAACAGCCAGAGAGATTGAAACAAAGTTAAGAAAAGCCTCTAATTGGAAAACCCCAGGCCCAGATGCAGTACCTAAATTCCGGTTAAAAGTATTAACATCTTTGCATGAAAATTTAGCTATCAGTAAGAACTATTTATATGCATATCCTGACCTGGTCATTACCTGGTCATTACCAACATGAGCATTCGGTGTTCCACACCAGCGGTTAATTCCTCGTTGGTCATATCCGACCACAAGCTAATCACCCTAGACATCTATATCCCACCCCCCATTAGGGAAACCACTGTAAAAAAATTCTCCAAAGCCAATGTCACGGTTCTTAAGACAGATGTGGCAAACTTCATGACACCCATGCGATGGACAATACAGGTATGACTGCTGTACCTTACAGAAATGTACTTTATAAGCACTTACACAAATGCATGGATTGTGCTATCCCTAACAGAACCAAGATGCTGTCCTCCAAAAAAAGGAAGCCAATCTGGTGGTCCCCTACTATAAACATACTCTAAAGCAAAAGAAAAAAACTGTTGCAAAAAAGAGTAAAATCCCATGATTGGAGGAACTCCCTGGTCAGCCTCAGTAAGAAGCTGAGATCCATCATAAAATCCTCCAAAGCTAGTTTCAAAAACAAAATTGCCATTGATTCTAAAGACAACCACAAAGCATTCTATAGCCATGTCAAGAATCTCAAAGGCAACACTCAGATCTGCTCTGAGTTACAGCACAATGTCACTAAATATACAGAACCAACCGATATTGCCAACATCCTGGAAGATAGGTTCAGTGCTAACTTTACCCCCCCTCTCACCTCCTATAGGGCCCATCTCTATATTGGAAGAATACAAAGTTCCTGTAACCTCGGCTGCACAGGTAAAAAACACACTCTCCAAAGCCAAGAACACAGCATCCATGGGACCTGACAACATCCCAGGCTGCATTCTACATGAACTACAGAATGAACTGTCACCCCACCTAAGCACCATATTCAATCATAACCTCACCTCAGGCTTTATGTCCACTGAATGGCGCACAGTGACGGGTATCCCACTACACAAAGGGGGAGCCACCACATACCCCGGGAACTACCACCGCATTAGCCTGATGAGCCTGGTCTGTAAGTCCATGGAACGTATCACCATGGATCTTATAAACAAAGACATTGGTAATCTCCAAACTCTGGACCCCATCCAGTTCAGGTTTGTAAAAGGCAGATCATGTCTTCTAAACCTGATAGACTTCTTTGAAGCAGTCACCAAAGCCATAGATGAGGGTAAGGTGGTTCACACAGCCTATCTAGATCTCGCCAAGGCTTTTGACACCAACCCCCACTCTGGAATTATAGATAAACTCACTAAACTAGATATAAATCCCTATGTCTCCTGTTTGCTATCTACTTTGCTGATGTACAGACTAACACAGAAGGTCTTTGGCTAACAAAGTTTGCAGATGACTGCAAACTAGGAGCCATAATCAAAACTCCTAACGATGTGAACATCTTACAAAATGGCCTCAATGAGACAGATGCCTGGTGTCAAAGCCATGGCCTCAAGCTCAGTGTCAAAAAGTGCATTGTCATCCCCTTTGATAAAGTCTCTGTACCCACGAACTACCACATAGGTGGTAGTCTACTTAATACCGAAAGTGTGATAAGAGACCTTGCGACACAGGTGGCTAGTAGTCTCTCGTTTGATAATCACATCACCACAATAGTCAGGAAATCCTTCTACGTGGTGCACTTCATCACAAAAGGTGTCGTATCCAGTAAAAAAGAGGTAATTGTTTCCCTCTACTCATCACTCATTAAACCCATTATAGAGTACAATGACCCTTTTGGTATATACCTCACAAGACATTTACAACAACTGGAAAGGCTGCAGAAATACCTCACAAAGAGGATTACCAGCCTCAAACAGATGCCCTATGCAGACCGTGTAAAAAAACTCCAGCTTTACTCTGCCGTGTATCACCTACTCAGAGGCAATCTCTGCCTAACATACAAAGCTATGGCAAACCTAGAGCTGTTGGACATGCTCCACTTAAAAAAATCCCAATCCCTCTAAGCTACATGCTCTAGGGACCTCAAACTTGTCACCACAATAAGCAGAACATGCTGGAGGGATAGATCCCTGTCCCAGAGACTTCCCATACTCTGAAACAAACTACCTATCTATATCAAACAAAGCTCCTCATTGGCACTCTTCAATAAAAATCTTGATGATTGGATGGGAAATAGAAAATTCACCCCGGGGTTCACCTCTGTGGCTCTGCTCGACAGGGGCACAGGAAAATAATTTTCTTGGGTGGCGAAAGCCAGGGTACCTTTTTGGCTAGGCTTATATAGGCCCTAGGTCCAATAGCCTAGTACCTACCTATGAACTTATGAACCTATGTTTTTATCAGAGAGTATCTGTCATTTGGCCTAATTATGAAGACTATTACATTGTTTGGAGTTTTATGGGGTTTTGTTTGTCTGCCAGTTTTCCAGGCTTTGTTTCTAGTTTGCATTAGTCCTCTTGTAGTGTTTTTTTTTTTTTTTTTATTTTATTTAACATTTGTTGACAGGGAAAGCCCGACTAGGTTCCACAGATCCTGTTTTCAGTGGAGGCCCGGGGAGAAATGCTCCAGAATGTTATTAATCCATGTTAGTTAACCAGGGTGCATCTCTTGCCTTTATTCCTTTATTTCTGGGAGCTGCCATCTGTTATTGAGTTAAATTTCTCAATGGCATCATTTTAGTGGAATATTTCTTAGTATATTATAGTTTATTGAGGAGAGGATATTGTTGAATGTCTGAGGTTAAACTTTTTTGTGCTGCAAATAGCTTTTATAGTTTGCTGTTTTGGAGGATTGCCTGTGTGTGTGTGTGTGTGTGTGTGTGTGTGTGTGTGTGTGTGTGTGTGTGTGTGTGTGTGAGAGACGTTTGGTAAAGACAGGGAGATGGTCACTGAGGAGATTTGATAAGGTGCCAGATGAGGTAAATTTAGTGGGATCAGATACCAAGATTCAGTCCAGTACGAAATTTGAGTTTTTGCTAAAGTATGTTGGAGTTTGTATCAATTGTTTGTATCCAAAAAGATGTATGCTAAATTTAGGGAAGGTAAATATAAGGTCAAGCCAATTAATATTGACATCTCTTAGTAAGGATGGAGGTTGAGGTCCAGTGTAGAATGTCTTCTAATACATTACTATTGTTGCCTGTGGGAATACATAAGGTAATGATACAGAGTTGTATGTGTTTGTTTAGATGAGGAAAGTGATAAGAAGTTCTGCTTTATTGAATTGTGATATGAGGAGCCCCCTTGGGAATGACATTCAGTTAATGATCTACTTAGTAAGAAAATGCCCTGTCAGTGTGATAGTGTGACAGCAAGTCACTGAAGAAATCCTCCAAAAACTACAATATGTGGAATGACTAATAAGGAGGAAGTACCACAGCACCTAATGCAACATAAATGCAGTTACACTGCTTATAACACTGAATAGAAAACTTTACTTTATGAACAGTTATACAAGTCCAGGACTCCTTGATAATCATTGACATGCAATTATCACTAAAGAATGTGTACACAACAAAATAAACTTTTCCCCTACCATCTTGAATTCCCTACTTCAAAACTGCAACTGGTCACCTCTGAAATCACTCCACCTAGACCAAGCTGTACAATATTTTAATGATACAGTCCTCAACGCCCTTAATAACCTTCTTCAACAAGAAAAATATGCTCCAAAGCCAAAAACCTACCTTGGATAACCAAAGACGCTAAATCCCTCATTAAACAAAGGGATAGAGCCTAGACTGCTTATCAAACCTTTAAAAGCTCAGAAAACCTCACTTCTTTAAAACAACTAAGAAACAAAACTAAGAAGCAAATATTATCTGACAAAAAATCTTATTTTCTAGCCTGCCAGCAAAAACAGACAAATAACCCACAAAAATGTTGTCACAACATTAACTACCTCCTCAATCCTGGCAAAATGTCTAGCCCAGCACCATCTACAACAAATAGCACTGAATGCTTAGCATCCTAATTTAACTCTCATTTTATCACAACTATCACCTCATTTTAAACAACAGTGCATCTAACCAACCACTTATATTGCCTACCTCCACTAACTCTAAACCTAACTACTTCTCTTTTAAACCCTTACAAACATCTTATATAAAAAAACTCTTATCAAAACTAAAACCTACCTGTGTAGCAGCTGACCAACTCCCTAGTGACTTTTTAAAAACTGCTGCAAGCTGCATTACCTGTCTCATGTCTATCCTAATTATATGATCCATGGCAGAACAATATGGCCCCAAATTCTAGAAAATATATCATATCATCCCCTTCCACAAGGGAGGCCCATCTAAAGATCTCTCTAATTATCAATCAACTGACATTCTCTCATCCCTATCCAAAATCTTAGAGAAATGTATCCATAATCAGCTTCTAGACCATCTCACTACAAATAACCTCTTATCTAGTTCACAGGATGGCTTCTGTCCAAAACACAGTACCTCCACGCCCCTCATAAGTTTCACTGACTACATCAACCTCCTCAAAAACAATGGACAACTAGTCTCTACTATATTCCTTGATATGTCCAAAGCTTTTGATATGGTATCTCACCAGCTACTACTCAACACTCTAGCTTCCTTCAACCTCAACTCTACAGCTCTCGACTAGTTCTTTAGCTACATTACTAATCGACAAAAGGCAACAAAATGGGATAATAAACTCTTGACACTCCTTCCAGTCTCTGTTAGGGTTCTTCACGATTCCATCCATGGCCCTCTGCTTTTTATTATATTCACAAATAGTCTAAACACTGCCACTAAATCTGCTTCTAGCATTCAATACGCTGACAATGCTACTCTTATTTGCTCTGCTCCCACACCCAAGAACTCCAAGATAAACTGCAAAAATCATATCTAGATATCGAAAATTACCTACATGAACTTTAGCTCATCCTAAATCCAAACAACACAAAATTAATGATCTTCTCCAACAGGAAATACAAAGCAAACACACATCCTCTCTCCATCTACTGCACTAATGGCACTGTAACAGAACCAGTTAACTAAACAAAACTACTTGGTGTCACAATAGACAACAACCTAACATTTGATAAATGCATACCATTCACAATTAAAAAAGTTCACATCAAACTTAGTGCACTATATAGGGCCAAACCTTATCTCACTCAAAATGCCAGACTAGTCACAGCCAGATCCCACCTCCTATTTAATCTCCTCTACTGTTCTCAAATTTTCACTAACCTGTGCATGTCTGATTTACATCTACTTGATTCCTGCTATAATAAAATAGCAAAATTTGCTGCTAATATATCCAACAGTACCCATCATTGCCTTGCTCTTCAAAAACGACACTGGCTTGAATTTCCCAATCTGTTATTGCTCAATCAGCTCACCACTGCCCACTCTGTTATCCACAAACCTGAAAACTGCCCTGCACTCTCCAGCCTAGTGCAACTAAATACCAAGAACAAATCAAAAGTTTGAGTAGATCAAAACTGGTCTTTATTGTAGAAAACACCCACACAAAAGTCGTATCATCACAAGCTTTTTTAGGATGTGCTTGCATTAATTAAACAATCATGATACAATTAAAACTAATTGAGAGCTAATTAAATGCCATTCATTTTACACTTAGGAAGCCTGCCTACCAGGTACTAACTATTCAGATAATATTACATAGCATATTCCGTACAGTTAAAAAACTTACTATTACCTATCCTACCTAATATTAAAAAATATATGTGTGTGCTATGCACATTTAAAATTCTTGACTGAACCAATTGAAAAACATTTAGGTGTGCTCATATTTACATTGTCCAAACTTTACAAAGTTGCGTGCTTATGCAGAAAAGTCCACAAATGAACATATCACCAATGCATAAAATAGGTGAAAAAATAAATAAAGAAATGAAGAAATAGGTGAAGAAAACATATACATGGGCAGATGAACCCCTTGCCTATGCCATTAAGTTCCACAGGCAAGATCTTTAAATATATAACCATCAGTATAAAACCTATTCTAAAATTAAGAAGGGCCAGATTAGGACAATGTAAATATGAGCACACCTAAATGTTTTTCAATTGGTTCAGTCAAGAATTTTAAATGTGCATAGCACACACATATATTTTTTAATATTAGGTAGGATAGGTAATAGTAAGGAATATGCTATGTAATATTATCTGAATAGTTAGTACATTTCCTTTACCTGGTGGTGTAGGCTCCTAAGTAAATGAATTTTTAATTGTATCATGATTGTTTAATTAAATGTTTTAGAATGGTTCAGCAACTTGATAAAGCTAGGAACATCCAGAAAGTGCTTGTGATACACATGACTTTGTGTGGTGTTTTTTTTTACAATAGAGAGTTTTTTTTGATCTACCTCTACTTTGTGGTGCTTCTCTGGTTTTTTGTTGTTTTCTTTGTTCTGCTTGGTTTTGGTTTGCAACTAAATACCAACCCCAGGACCCTTAGATCATCTGATAAACTTATACTCAAGGTTACAAAGTCCCATAATTACTTCAGTGACTCTCTTCTCCTTCAAAGTAGCGAAACAGTGGAACCTATTACCCCAGAATATTTTACAAAACACAGATCATCATAGCTTAAAAAACTCCTAATGGAATACCTTACTCAACAATGGTTATGCTCCTGTAATATTCCTGGCTAGTTTCTCATGCCATCAATCAAATGTTTCTTTCCTGCTATCTTTCTCCTTGTCTTACTTCTACTGAATGATAATACCACAATGGTTTATTTTAGTTATGTATCTAATGAGTTTCATATTGCTGTCTGTAATAAGCCTTAGGACATGTAATGTTTTCTATTTTACATTCTCTTTTTGTAAATTGTGATTGTAGGCAACTGTTAAACTTTTGGAATATTCTTTGTAAATCTGTAAAATTTTTTGTTATCTTTTAGTACTATTATTATGGAGATTTTCTTCCCAGGCTCCACTGAAAATAGGCTACATGCCCAGACGGACACTACCCTGTTAACTAATGTAAAATGAATAAATAAAATAAATACAGAAGCTGCTCTCCAATATTAAAAAAAACTTCCATGGGATCTGATAATATACCTGTCTGTTAAATTAGCATTACTAAACTAGCACTGACAGAGCCACTCCTAAAGTTATTTAGTAACTTGAGTTTAACCACTGGTTTTGTCCCTGAGCTCTGGCACACAGCAGTGGTGATGTTACTCCAGGAATTATAGACCCGTCAGCCTAATGCATCTTTTCTAAAAATCCATGGAACATATTAAAGCTGAGCTGATAAACTGTGATATTAAAAATCTCATCAGGCTAGACCCACAGCAGTTTGGATTTGTCAAACATAGATCCTGTCTAATGAATGTCAGCTTCTTTGAAAGAGTAAAACAAGCTGTAGATACTGGTCATCCTATCCTCATGATGTAACTTCACCTCTCCAAGGCATATGACACCATAACCCACACTAGCATAGTTAGTAAGTTTAATGCATTAAAATAGATCCCTATGTGCTCAGATGGCTAGCAAACTGGATAAAGGACAGAACCACATGGTCGGAGGAGTGGATGCTTCATCAGAGTAGAAAGTTAACCAGTGGTATTTTTTAGGGCTGAGTAGTGGGACTTCTTTTTTGTCAGCATTTACTTTTCTAATCTCCAAACCATGGATCAATACCTCTTGCTAACCAAGTTTTCAAATGACTGTAAAATGGGAGACATTGTCAAATCAGTCTCTACCATTCAAGACCTTTAGCAAGCATTTACACTTGTAGATACTCAATATACAGAACCGGGTTTAAATTAAATTCCAAAAAGTCAGATATTGTCACATCTAATAGACTACCCGCCACCCAGCATGAGACATCCACAACACTCCACTCCAAAATAAAATGTTGCTAGCGACCTTTGAACCTGGGTTGATAATTACTTCACCTTTGATCATCATGTAATGATAGCAACCAGTAATTCCTTTGGCTTAGCACGGCTGATTGCCAGGGGAATATCGTCCAGAAATAAAAAGGTCATAGTCCTTGGTTCCCTATTAGAACCTCGAAGGTCCACTTACCCAATTACGTAAACGCTGACACATCTTCATCAAACCGCAAAAATATCGATCATCCTGAAGTGTGAAATCTGAAATGTCAAATCGTCATTGTTGGCCCTTCTGTTGTAGAGCTCCTTAAGGTAAGTGTGTGATAGTTACGGACCTTAGGGTTAGGGTGTGGGTTAAGGTAAGTGCATAGATGGTAATGTATGTGAGATTTAATGTAGGGTTAGAAGTAGGGTTTTGTTAAGTGTATGTGTGTGGATTATTTATTTTGTTCGGGTATAACTTCTTAAGGTAAGTGTGCGATAGTTACGGACCTTAGGGTTAGGGTGCAGTTTAAGGTAAGTGCATACATGGTGGTATATGCAAGTTTAGGGTTAGAAGTAGGGTTTTGGTTAGTGTATGTATGTATGTGGATTATTTAGTTTGTTTGGGTAAGTAGTATGTAGCGGGCAGTGGGGTGGGGCAACTATGACGGTATGAGTTTTTGAATTTCGCGGTTTAGGGTGTTCAGTGTATTCGTGGTTCATTGAATATGTGTTGGTGTTTATGTATTCGGTGACTAGGGCTTTCACGGCTCCAATATAGACCCATAGTCCTTGTACATGTGATATTGATTAGGCTAAGTACTGGATACAATGACCCCCCATCCCAGGATGACCTCAGCAGATATTTCAAACAGCAAGGAAAATCTCAAATGTTCCCAAATAAGAAGATTACTAGCTTAAAATCCTAACATATCAGAAAAGAAAAGAAGCACTATCACTTTATTTAGTGTTCTATAGACTCCTGAGTGGTATCTGTCATTGTCTTCTGAGCAATTAGAGACCCAACTATTCTGGACCTTCTTTATCTCCACACATCAATCTGTCCCAGAGATTCGAGAACCAGAGATCTAAATCTTCACCAGCAGATAAACAAAAAACAATAGAGCTTATGGTTCATTATACAACACATTCCCCACCACTATAATAGACTCCCTCAAATTAAATAGTGTGACATATAAACTTCATTCAAACAGGAACTAGAAGATTGGATGGGTATTCACAAATTCACCCTGGCTTGACAGGCGTATCTGTCCATGAAAGAAGAGTTTCAGTCTACGGTGGGTTTAGGCAAGATGTAAATGGTTATAAGAATCAGATACTTTGTATTTCCTTTGTGATTCTAAGATGCATATCTGGGATACAAGAGGAGGGCACAAAAGTCTGTACAGTACAAACTGCCTGCATTTACAGCAAGGCAACAGTTGTATATTATACTGTAGTATACATAAAATAGCTATATACTCCAATCCTACAGAATATACTAAAAGCAATAAATGAATTAACTGTACAATTAATTATGGGACTTATTGGAATTAAGCTGCCTCCACTGATTTTGTTTTCTTTCAGAACACTTAAAAATAATCAAAAAATAAAGTAGTTAAAGAAATGGTTCAACATCTAATAAGTTAGATATTGGGTAGGAGCTATAACAATATGTGTGTGGTTGTGCATTGTACTAAATGTACTTATGCCTGACTTTGGGATGTGGTCACGTGGCCATTGCCATCACTACTAAGTTATGACAGGTAAAACACAAAAATGAGCTTGAGTAATACCAAATCCCAGCAGCTAGTCCAGATAAATGGTTCAATACCTTTACAGATTGACAGGATATGAAGTAAAAAAAATAAATAAATAACCTTTTATGTAAAAGTTTACTGGAAAACGCAGACTCTGTTTAGTGTAACTCAAATTTCATTTATTGATCTTAAGGCAGATGAGTGCTTAAGTGAAACATGAACATTTCCAGTCATGGTTATTTATACTTACACATTCCGCATAGTCAGACCTTACACCTTTTACAAATACTTTTGCTAGTTAATGCTTAAATTAATTGGCAGAATAATTAAATGAAAGACCTTGATAGGTGGAAAAAATAGCCATTGAGGGAAGAGTGGGGAGCATAATGCTGAAATGGGTGGTTGACCTGTTTTAAAATATAATTGTTCATGGGTCTGAAAGATAGTGAATGCATGGAATGGAAGGAGATTGGTTAGAAATCAAAATAATGTGCAATGGTTGGTGAGAAAGATCAACGTGATGTAGGTTTTGATTAGCCATGGGTCTAAAGGTTAGTGAATGAATGGAATGGAAGATGATTGGTTAGAAATTGTGTGTTGGCCTGGAATGAATAGCCAATTCTGGTTGGTGGAGAGAGTAAGTGAAAAGCAGTGACAGGAGGAGGCTAAAGGCGAATGTCAGAGCTCGAACAATTGAGTTGTAGTTGTGCTATTGGTTGAGCCTATGTCTATGTTTATAAGCTAGTTTACCACAGGGCCTGCTAATAGGAATCAGCATTTAGAAAATGTTAATGATGATACGTGGAGGGGAGAAAGGGCACCTTAGGGCCTGACTAGTAAAAAATAAAAGGGTAAGCAATGTGTGGATAAAGTAAAAGCAAAGGAAAAGGGGAGGTAAATTATAAATCCAAATCCCGACAAATTCCAGAGTATTTAAGAGCCGGTATAATGAGCTGTAGTGTATATCCTCTCACTTCTCACCTTTATCTGCTTGCTGAACTCATCCTATATTCCTTTGTAAAAAATAAATCTTTTATGCAATTGCACTCCATATCATATAAATAATAGTCTCCTCTTTTCTCACACATAAAAATAAAAAGTGTCTCTCTTCCTCAAAACTCCTATCCTTTGGTTGTCTGTGTCCTATTAATTAGCAGCATTTTCTCACAGGTGCAGAATAAAAAGAATCATATCCATCCAGATTATTTCAACAATCTTAGATCTTTACTAGGGATGAATAAGTGCTGCAGTGTAAAGACTAATTACAAAATGCCTTGTTTCACACACACATGCATGATACAAAGAATGGGAGAGGGGCTACAGGTAGGGTTGAGTTATTGGTTAGTGGGTTTTGAGGCGTGGAGTTGTAACCTACCAGTATGATATCCACAAATTTTGCCCACCCAAAGCCAAAAACTATGAAATGTGAGCCACTGTGGATCCTCCCCTTTCAAGAGGATTTATTTGTAGATATTTTATATTTGTTGGAGGACAATGGAATCAATGTGTCCAGCACCAGAAAAAGATTACCAATTTTGCCTAATTCATCTTCATCTGACTCTTTCCTAGATTCCAATGCAGCTGTATACCTGCTAATTTTTAAGTTTTCATTTGCTCCCTTCTCCAGTATTCTCTGAGTCACTTAGTGGCTGTGTCCAAGTTTATTTTAAATTATAACAAATTCACCATCAGGGGTAATAGTTAGTGGAAATTTGTTATAAATCAGCTGACCTGTTGGTAAAAGTGTTCATTCCATGCCCATTTTTGAATATGTGTCAGAGCACTCCTAATTTTTTAAGTGATGCAGACTAGCCTTATTTGTAGCTCAGACACATGCTGACTCTATGAATAAGTACATTTTTGATGTATTTTCATTTGGAAATTGATGATGTTACACTTGATTGCAAGTACAGTGTAGGATGAGCAAAAATGTATACTGAAAGTACCTTATGACATTAAGCAACAAATCCCCTGCCCTATTTCTTGTATAGAATGTGGAGTGGATAGTTTATAGAAAAACATGCTATATCCCTGCCTTTTGGGTTCTGAGTACTCCCTTTTAAGGAGTGAACTGATTTTTTATATTTTTTCATCACGTGGGTCTCCTATATGAACATTCTTGATCTATAATTAGTTTTAAAAATTCCTAGAATGGAAGGGGTCCACCCCCAGCCTTCATAAGAACATTTGTCTTGGAAAGTCGTTTGGCTGATTATAACTAACAGCAAATAAAGCAAAGGCTGAGAAATTGTCCCTGGCATTTAACTATAGATTCCAGATCGCTTGTTGTATGAGAAGACCCATTTCAGTGTTATAAACCTATACCATTTATACCGAGGAAGGTCAGAAAAATTCAGACAGATCGCTGTGGCAGTAAACAAAAAAACTGAAATACCTGACATTCTACATCTCCTATTCCCAGCTATATAACCTATCTGTATACCAAAAGTAGAAATGAAGGATGGCAGTATGTGGGTTATGGTCATTCCCAGCAACCTCATCTCATTGGCTGCACCCAGACCTTTGCCCATCCCATATTCTCAAACAGCACAGACCGTTTCCTTTTCCACCCTTTTGACATCTGCCTAATTTTATCTATTTCATTCTTTACAACTATAAAGCTGTATAACTTTTTACCTTTTTTTCTTTTCACTTGCTCCATATTCCACTCATTTCTCCTTTCTTTAACTGCCTACTCCCGCTTCCATTTTTTCCTAGTTTGATACGTATATGGAAACGCTGCCAGTTGTCCCCTTTAGCTAGCTTAGATTATTCTTTTACATAGTCAAATGACATTAGTTTGTCAAGGGCCTCACAAACCATGTTCTCTTCTTTTCTCCCTTTTGGCTCTATTCTTTTCCTCAGCCTTGACACTGTTGCCTCATCCCACCTTTAATCAGTCAACTCGCAAGCATTTTCTGCACCTTTCAGCACTTTCTCAGTAATACCATACAGCAGAGTTCTTTTTTCTCATTATATAACAAACCACAAGGCAGCAGATAACATACCAAACTACTGAGCCAGCAAAAAGATGCCACAAATCTCGTTTTAAACAATTTAATCACACTTAATAACACTCTAGCGCCTTGACTCAAAACAGCTTTCCTGGAGTTACAAAATATTCACCACAAAGCATCTATATATATATATATATATATATATATATATATATATATATATATATATATATATATTTATATATATACATATATATATATATATATATATATATATATATATATATATATATATATTATATATATGTATACTCACACACACACATATATTCAATTAAATACAATCATTTAAACAATCATCTAATTAATTAATCATTTATAAAAACTACAAACTCTTTAAAGACACACCCTCCAGTTACATTCATTGTTCAAACCCCTCAGAGAAAGTGCATTATATTTTAAAATAAATAACGTTTCTTTGTACAGCAATTTCTTTTTTACTAACCCCTCATCAGTTTCTAAAATTTGTTCCAGAATACAAGCTCTTAATAACAAAAAGTCACTATTGTGACAAGTATAAAAATGTGAAGCTATAGGACTCATAACATTATTATTTTTTATGTCCCTAATATGCTCTTGAAGCCGTAGCTTCCATCTTTTTTCTCATTCTTCTTTTCAGTGCATTATTCTGCTGTTTTAATCTCCTACATTCCATATCTACAATCATGTTGTTGGAATGTGCAGTCATATTTCCCCAAATGATGATAACTGCCTGCACACATCTGCTTGCTTGTTGTTTTCAATATCTTGCAGTTCTATATAAATGGCATTGCCATACTCTGAATTCTTATTTTTCTTATCCAACTAGAATTTGTTGTGCCACATCTAACACTTTAACTAATATCGCTTTCTTGACCACCTCATCTTATCCACTGACCACACTGCAACCTTTCTGGTCCTGCTCAACAGCTTTTATTTAATGTTGGCTTGTGTGCATGTACCATGTGCAACATGCTGCTTCATTAAGAGAGAATCTGTGACAGTCCAGTATACAAATGAGTAAAATATCAATATGATTTAACCTTTATAATAGAAATCAGAAAGTATTGTTTCATAAATATTAATGAACTTATATACACACACACACACACACACACACACACACACACACACACACACACACACACACACATATATATATATATATATATATATATATCTCTATATATATACACACACACACATATTATATATATATATATATATATATATATATATATATATATATTGCATGAATAGAAATGATGCAAAAACATGTATTTCAGTTAGAACGTGAAATCAGATTCATTTCATGTTTTATTCTCTAACAATACGGTTACAAACAGTAAAACGTAAATGCTTTACTTCTGCAGTCCTGGATTAATTATTTAATTTTAATGAATTAGCATGCTAGTATCTTAACACAGCCAAAAGAATGCTCAAGTAAAGTGTTACTGCAACAGTTTTGAAAGTAGACTGTAGTACTGAGGAGCAACTCTGTCTTGAATTGTTGCTATTTGCATAGTGAATGCTGGATTCATTCAGATAAGCAAAGTACATCACCTGAAGGCTGTATTAATTTAAGCATGTAAAGGCATATTATTTCTTTTTCTATATCAAGAGCAAAGTTTTGGCTAAAATGAAAAGCTGCAGGCATTTCTGAAAGTTAAATTTATTGTTCTGTGGAGCACCTATACTATCCAATAATGGCATCTTTGTAAGTATTATGATGTGTTTATTCAGACAGGCAAAATATAACTTCTGGTTGCTGTATTAATTCAACCATGCAAAGACACAGTGCTTTTTCCCCCTAAAAAACTCTTTATTCAGTTTTTTAGTAATAACAGTAATACAACATATCAAAAACATAAGTCAACAATACATATAAAAAAAACTTATTAACTAAATACTAAATATATACACTATGTACACTAGAAGTCACTACATCAGCAAACAAAGGAGAGAAATACTTCTTAACATCATTTAAAAGATGAGAGATAGTATAAGGGGCATAGTTTATAAAGATATATAGAGAGAAATTCAATCACTTGTTATAGACAGTTATATTAGAGAAAGTATTTAGGTGTATAGACAGGAAAGGAGATAAGCTGCTTATAATGCAAGCTTTGCTTAATATAAGTTTGTCTTGCTGAGTGTAAGGTCTGTCTTTAATTATTGAGAATTACATCTAATAGTTAACCCCAATATTTCTGATAGTAATGGTTTTGTTTTGTCGTATAAACTAATTTGTGAGATAAGATATATTTAATAACTAGTTTGCTAAAGTCTTCCCATGTGATTGGAAATGTGACAGTCACATTTTTTTGTGAGGTAAAATTTAATAAAGGCACACATTGTGATAAGGATATGTTTTAATGTTTTTGGAAGATCATTTGTGTTGGCATGCAATATATCATTCTCCCATGACATGGTTGTTTTTTCATATCCCATCTTCTCTAATCTAGCTCTTAAAGAGCACCATAGGTTGTGTACCTTGCTACAATTCACATAACATGGAGAATATCAGCTGTTTGGTTTGGGCAGTGTGGGCATATGGGCAAAAAATTGGAATTGAACGTATTTAGCTTTGATGGGGTAAAATAAACATTGTTATTTATCATAATTTGTGTGTATAGCAGCCTCTAGGGGAATAAACCTGACTGTATTTTCAATGGCCAGTCTTTTGTTTTCTTTAGTAAGTACCTGGTTTTTCTCTTGCTAATAAGTTGAGAATAATAGAGAATTCTGGTATTTTATGCTAGTTACAAGTTTATATGTCTTACAGATTGTTTTCCCTTTAGTCACAAGATTTTTTAGCATTAGTTTTACTAAGTTAATGTCCTGCAGGTCGACATTAGTTTGTGAAAAATTAGCATTTATAAGATAATGGATTTGGCTAAGAATGATACTCCGGGATTCAAGAAGCTCAGCGCAAAGACGGTTTTAGCCTTGCGCCGAGCTTCCTCACTACAGATGGCGCAGCGGTGCCATATGAATATGTATGAGGGCACGCCGCCACACCCTCGACGTGCACAGAAAATGTGTGCGAGTGCAGGGGGTGTGTACAAATGCTCTATGGAGGCGTAAACATGCCCCAATACTTGCAAAACCTACTATGCCTACTAGCAGAGCCCGCCCCTAATAGTAAGTCAGTAATTCAGTGTCCGTGGATACCAAAATGTATGCTAAGCATAGAAGAGTGTCCACGAACAGTGAAATAAAATCAAAGTAGTAAACACACAAGCACGTAGTGGAATGTTGAGGCCTGACCCTAGAACTGTCACAATTAGATTCCCTGTCCCAGTGTCCCTATTATAAATTTGAATTGCTGCAATATCGAAGGTGTAAGCAAAGGGCATAGTGTCTGCATGTCGCTGCCCTCCACAGAGCATAGCCTACACATCATATTCATTCAAATAGAGAAAAACATGCGGAATCAACTTAAGTGTCAATAGTGTAGTGTTTAGAGCATCCGCCTAACAAACAGGCATTCACAGTTTGAGCCCAACAATAGCACATATCATTTTCCATGTGGAATGAATGTCATTTTGCTGTAAAACCAACATAAGAGTATTGCATGAGATATTTAACTTAAATATCATTCAAGCAAAGTGGCACTGTCATAATGAATAAGGTATTAGTAAGCAGGTGTAAGCACAAATAAGCAGCAGTAAACACATATAAGTACCAGTAAGCAAGTCTGAGTGCACTTGCATGGGTCTAAGCAGTGCTCAGCATAGGAAATGTATATAAGTATATATATATATATATATATATATATATATATATATATATATATATATGAAGAAAGAATGACATAACAATAAAGCATACAAAAGGAATGAGAAGGGAATCAACAGCAACCCCAGTATTATATAGCACTGTCAGCATATGTCATATCCAGCTGGGCAGGAGTAAGCAAAGCACTGCTGCTCACACCACAGGCAGGATATTACCAGTGGGAGTCACATTGTTGATTTGTTAAGTCTACTTTACACACAGAGGGTAGTCCCTGGTTGACTACCCAAAAATTGATAGACCATTTGGCCATCCGACCATTACACAAGCAAGGGCAGATATGTTCAAGGACTAAATGGTGGGAGATCCTGAGAATACATGGGTTGGCACAACATACGTGTTGGGCCCCTAATGCTCGGGAGAGGGCAATGTGTGGAGGTGTGTCATGGCTGCGATAACAAGTGGACAATGGATGGTATGCATGTATTTTGAACATGGGTGGGGTGGAGGAACTATGGGTATGAAATTATGGAGCAAGGCCTGTCAGGGTTGGATGGGCTGGTTCTAACGGGACCACCCCATGGAGGTCAGTGAGTTCGTTATAAGTATATATGCATACACACATGCAGACATCAATATGTAGAAGTACATTCTCTGTAACACATTCATTCCATTTGCAGACATAAACAACATGAATGTTCCCTTACAAACCTCGACAGTAGATAGACTAATAGGTTGTGCAGAAGAGGGATGGGACAAAACTGCTAAAACACAGAAGTGTGTACAATGTCCGAAGTCAGTGCTGTGCTGAAAATAATCAAATGTGAGGACTTTCCCACACATGGAATAATTCCTGTGATCTGCCTGCTACAGCAACGCCAATTACTAAACCGGCCTATTTGTAAAAGAAATACGCCGAACACTACATAATTAGGCTCTTATGTGTAACGTGTGCGTTACCACATACTCATACTTATTAATTTATTGCAGTGTCATGTATATGTCTGCAACTATATATATAATATATAAATATATATATGTATATATTTATATATATGAGTGTGTGTGCGTGTGTGTGTGTGTGTGTGTGTGTGTGTGTGTGTGTGTGTGTGTGTGTGTGTGTGCATAGATATACACAGATATACAGCTATGATAGGAAGCAGCACACAAGAATGACATATATTCACAGGCTATGCCAATGGAAGTGAGGAGCCCAAGCAAGAAACATGAAACACATAGCATGACCTTCCACCCCTCCCCCCCCAGCCGGACACGGGAAACATACACACAAACAATGTAAAGAGTCCACTGCTCCCCAGACCACAGGCAAGATACAACTGGGGGGGGTACACAGTGCACCCGTCAATTCTAGTCTTTGAACACAGACAGGAGCATCCCTTGTGGGGCACCCCAAATATTGGCAAGACCAAAAAAAGGTGAAAGACTGAACATTCTGGCTGGGGTATATATATACTCGGAATACAAGGGTGGGAAACCCTGATGACCCATGGGCCAAGACAATTGTATGAAATGGGTCCCATGATGTCGAGTGTGGCAGCATGTAGTGGTGTGTCCAGAACAGACCAGGACCCAGAGTAAGGATGGGTGCTGTTGAGGAGGTGTGGGTGGGGGAACTATGGGTAGCTACCTATGGGTCTAGGTGTGCAGGTGTTGGCTGATGTGGGCCTATATGGACAGCCCTAGGGATGTAAGCAGATGTGTTCATTGGGAAGAGGCGTCACCCAACGAGCAGCCACACCCACTATGAGTCCCACTGCAGCAAAGTGTAATCTATATGGCAAGGAACAGAATAACCAGATGTAGACGTATATATGTAGAGGTGTGTGCGTTTATCTACCCATAGTGACATAGAGATAAACCTCTCCCTCTCCGTAGTACAAATGTATACATACAGAGATAGTATACAGATACATACCCACATATAAATTTATACATATGCAGACACCCATAGACCCATATATACATATCGATATATATATATATATTTACATATATATATATATACATATATATATATATATATATATATATATATATATATTTTATTTATATATATATATATATATATATTTATATATATATATATATATATTTATATAGACAGCAAAATATAAATATACATGTATGCATACATATACAGATATATCTGCATATAGTAATGTAAATATATATATATATATATATATATATATATATATATATGTGTGACTGTAAATATACAAATGTATATAGCTAGGTTATGATACAGCAGTTACGAGTAACATATGTTCACAGGATGTGCATATTGGGGTGAGGGGGTCCAATAAACAAACATGTAACACATAGCATCAACCCCCCAACCCCCCGGCTAGGCCGGCGAGACATACAGACACACAATAAAGGTTAACACACCACTGCTTCCCAGACCGCCGGCAGGATACTACCAGTGGGAGAGACCTGCCAAGTCTAATCTTGAAACATAGACATTAATGTCCCTTGTGGGACACCAAAAATTAATGATTGGAGGCAGTCCTGGTAATGACTTATCAAACCATGTTGTAGATGTACACGGACCAGTAGGTTGTGCAAGCCTGATAACCCATGGATCGACACAATGTATGACATGTGTCCCGATATGGGGAGAGTGGGCAATGTGTAGTGGTGTGGTTATACCCCACCTGCACCCACAGTAAGGATAAGTGCTGTAGAGGAGTGGCATGTGGGGGAACTATGGGTATGCAATTATGGGCCTAGGCATGCAGGTGTTGGCTGCCACAGTCATATTAGGACCATCCCGGGGATGTAAGTAATATTCCAAAATGGGCATAGCTAACGCCCATTCCTCTCAACCCCTAAGAGCACATCCACTAGACAGGACATAAACCATTGGGGGAACAAATAGGGAGCATACCTCTGAACTGTCCTCGATTTCCAGTGACGTCCCTGATTTCGACTCAGTTGCTAACTCTGTCCCACTTAATCCCTACTAAAACTAGTGACATTTGGAGGATAGGTGGTGAATTACAAGTAATGAATAAAGACAGCAATTAAGAGTTATAAACATCATTTACCTCAGAAAATGTGTATGAATTCATATGCTCTGAGTCTGTCAATGTGTCAGGTTAATAGCACCAATAATTTAAATGTGTCCCTGATGTTGTTATGCCGTGTCCCTGATTCAGTTTGTATTTTTCCCTATCATATGAGAGGTCTGATAGGGACAGAAAGCACATATTCCACTGACAACCTTGGAAAGATGATAGAATATTAGGTATGCAGTAGCATGACTCAGCTGAAGGATGTGGGTTCCAAAACCCAATTACTTGTTTGTATTGAAGAGTGTCACTTCCCATGTATTAGCCAGACAGGTGCAGATTGTAAGAGGAACACACCAATAATATGAATCAAACTCTGGACAGGCCGCAGATTCCGTACAGTCGAACGGCATGCTGTCGCCTAATGGGCAGCCATTCCCAATACTGTAGGCATGTAATCCAATGTAATAGGCATCACAAGGTAATATCATAGTCCTCACTCCCACCCAGGGGTGTGAGTGTCAGATGCAAACACCAAATGCAGTGCATTTGCAAGTGTGGAAGCAAGCGGGTGTAAGTCTGTTTGGCCGCCAGTATGCAAGTATTACACTGGTAAAGCAATGTAGAGGCTAACCGAGTGTAAGAAACTGAAACCAGAGGTTAGCATTGCTTAGCACCGCGCAAACCCATGCACACCCACTCACAACTGCTTTAATGTGCCTTAATCACTCCATATCCAATGGCCTTGTTCTGCCCAACAACAAAATAAACGGCCTCTGCAAGGCTCGAAACCAGGACCCTGCACACACAGCTATTGTGATTTACCACTAAGCCATGGCAGATATACAGACATTGGACCTTATCACAAACATATCATCCAGCGCAGTCATTCAACAATATAGGAACTGTATTCCATCATGTAGATGTATGTGTGAGTGTTTATGTCCAGCATATAGATACATACATGTATATATATATATATATATATATATATATATATATATATATATATATATATATATATATATATATATATATATATATATATATATATCAGGAACATCTCATGTGACAAGAAAGCATTACAAAGGAATGAAAAGGGAAACACCAGCAATGCCTGCATTATGTAGTGGTGTTGTCCTATGTAATATCAAGACTCCCTCAGACAGACGTGTCATTCATACACGCAAACATTTGTACATTGGCCATATACATCACTCTGTGCATGTTATTTACATTAACACAACAGTTCCTGTACAATCATTATGTGAGAATAGTACTCTTGCAAGGTGCTGTATGTGACATAATCATCATCATGATAAAGGTAAATGGGGTAACCATAGAGGGACTGGTAGTGTTGTGTGTACAATGGGGTCGTCCACATCACATGTTCCTGCAACATTTAGGAGTCATGTGCATACTAGGATCATGTGTCTGAGAGACAGGGGTGAGGACAACTGGAGTATGTTGTGATGCATATTAAAAGGGTTACATGTGTCCAGTGGACATGTGTGTGAAATGGACAGCTATGTATGGGGCAAATGTTGTCCTAGGAACTGATTGGCCTTTTGTTTCCATAAGGTGAGAGTGGGATGTAGGGGAAGGAGAGTAGGTATGCCCGTGGAGGATAGGTAGGGTAGGATGACAGACAAGACAGCATACAGGGTCGGTATATGACACATGTGGGGGGATACACTTTGGACGGGTAGGGGTGTTCGGCAGTCACAAGCCCATGAGCCCCCAGATGGAAATAGTGGGACGGAGGTCCTCAGCTATGGGCAGCCACCACGGCACCAAAACAGCTGCAAAGGTGGCAGTGCTGGGGGCTATCTAAGAGGGACAGCCTCACCCTGTAAATGTGACACTCTGTCCTTGAGCTGGCATACCTGGCCTCAAAACCCCTTAATGAGCCCCCTATGCACCACGTCCGGGACTGTATGACAGCGGACATGTTCCAGTCTGGACCTGCTCCCAGGGGGGACTAGCCCTATCCTCATTGGCGGTACCACCAGAAGGTGGTGCAGAGCCAACAGAGGTGGAGATCCAAGGCTGGGTCCCAGATGTGCTGGTGCCCAGTGCCATGGCCAGCTGAAGTGGGACAGGAGGTTCTGCCGTGACCTCCAAACCCATACAGCCTATGGTGTTGCAGTTTAAACACAGATATGGCTTAGTAATAGTCAACAGCATTCAGGATTACTTATAACAACATGCATAGATATGACCATCAACCCAACACAACAGATGGTATACATTTGCAGAGAGAGCACAACACATGCATATATACTGCATGACATCTATACAAAGTGTAGAAGACTTGTGACTGCAGCTATGAACAGTGGTCCATTATTGGCATGTCACTGAGAACCCAGACAGTGTCTGTCACACCACTGTTTCATGTGACATTTGCCCAGTCAGGGATGCGATGGCAGTAACTCATCACTAACACCATGTACTGGCTACAATCCTCACACTATGCTCCTGCTGTTCACAGATGTGTGTTCAGTGAGTAACACAGGAAACAAATGGTTCCACACACTGACCAGTCCACAGATGGCCCTACAGATGGGGGTCCCTCACAAACAGAGCACTGTTTTGTCAGTTTTAAATGATGCAGAATAGCCATTACCATGCACAACTTGTTAAACAGGCAGCAGTCTCAATGAAGCATAGCTACACTTACATGCTGTAGTCATGTCTGGTACATCACCCTCCGGTATTCAGGCTATTTTCCATTGTGTATGTTGTTTGAGGAACATCCAGATATCATCTGTGATGCCACTTACCAAACACCAGATCCATGTACCACTCACAGCGACTGTCATGGGCAAACAGCAGCATGATGTTCCTAGATATTGTACTGTGTTTTTCATGTGAATGGCTATGAGAACATCATCACAGCTGTTCCACATGCAATCATCTAGAGGAGGACTGCAATAGGTACAGAAGCCATCACCTGATCATGTCCATCACTTACAGTACACAAGCTGCTGTTGAGCAGATGTACACCTCCACATCCATCAGTGACTGTGTGGGAGGGACAGACAGAGGCAAGGTACATCAGAGAAGGGCTTGGAGACTAAAACTTAAACATCGTCTGTCACACACCTACCACTACAGGGGTTCAAACTCCTGACTGACTAGTCATTACTATTACAAGTGCATGCAGTTACTTCATGTGCCACAAAGCTGACTTGTTGGTGTGCTGTAAGAACATATATGTGTGTTGGTGAGCGACATCTGCAACAGAGATATAGTAGACATACATTAGGTGTAGCACACATGGCTGTCCACATGAATGGATGTCATTGTCAACACAACCACACTCTCTAATGGACACACATTGACACTTTTTGCCAGGCCAACAAATGCACACCTAAACTACTTGCACCACAGGGGATATCCGGAGGTTCTATGGGCTAGGGCATGTGAATGTGTCTGACATCTGTCGGTATGTCAATGGGAGTTATACTGGTAGTGACTGTGGTTGGGAGCATCATACCCCACACACAGACACAAGGTGTCAGTACTGACATGCATGCGTGCATTGCTTCATGGGTGTGTAGTGGTTGGCTGTGCAAGATGGCTGTACAAGGATGAGTGAGGGGTAATCCTTGGCATCATGCTACCGGACAATAGTGTGCAGTGTGGTACAGGGGTGTAGTGTCTGCAATGTCCCACACAGATGGGTATTGTATGAACTGTCCTGACATCCTGGTTACCATTGTGTATGGCCATAGCTTTGGAATGCCTGCCATGTCTGTGTTTGATTGTCCTTGACATGGACATTGCCTGGGATGTACAGTGACATATACAGGTGTACCCAGTTTGGCTGGCACATGTTGTGTACATAGACTGTTATCCTCCAATATGCCAATACTGGCCTGGTGTGGCAGAACCTGCTTATAGTCAGCAGGTTGACCCTGCACCTGCATTGATAGCATGATACAGGTATTCCCTGGTGTCAGTGGCATCAGTCCATACAGGGCACATGTGTAAGGCATTGTATGGCCTCTGTGGATCACATTTGATGGCACCACATATGTTGCAGGCATCCAGTGGGGAACATAATGAAGGCACATTGTCCGCAATTATGTGCCTATTGTACTGCTGTACAGGGTGCCATGCCCTCTGCAGCCCACTGCAATCACACCATGCCTACTATCTGTCACCAATGTGCAGGGTACTAGCAACATAGCGGGATATTCTAGGTGTGTGTTTGTGTATGACACATAGGTTCAGGATGTATTCCGGGTAATAGTAGGGTTGCATACTTGGTTCACCAGGCCTTTTGCCAGATGTAGGGGCATGGCTTGCCAACACAGTCCCTTGGCTGACTGACATCTGTACTCCTCGTGAGTTGGACATTGTGACATATAAGATGGACACCATATAGGAAAACTACAAAATCTGCTCCCCAACATGTCCAGTGGTTTGACACTCACAGCCACCTCCATACAGGCTCGGACAGTCAGACACACACATTTGCCATGTCCTGGAATAGAACCCCTACCTAATGTATCACACTACAGCATTACGCAGTTACAGCACACACTACAGAGATTACTGGGTTACAGACGTCCCAGAGGTGTATGTCTATGTGGGTGACAACAGCAGGATGGCCAAACGTGGTCATGTGAATTGTAAAGAGTGTTCATACTCTAAAAGGCATTGTTACTTTCTCAAGCAGACACACACACACACACACACACACACACACACACACACACACACACACACACAACACCTACCAAACTAGTTTAACACACTACAGCATTATGCAGTTACAGCACATGTCAAGGAGATTACTGGGTTACAGCAGTCCCAGAGGTGTATTTGTAAGTGGAGGACATCAGCAGGATTGCCAAAGAAGAGCATTTCAAGTGCACTGTGGGTTGTACATGTCTGTTACCTGCGTGTACCCGCTGCTTACTGTCACAGAAACACATTCACACCTGCTTACAACTGTCTTATGCAGTCCTAATTGACAGTATCAACAAGGCTTGCAGGTCTTGAACTTTGGAACATGCACACTGAGGTCTCTGGACATACCACTAAGCCATCTGGGTTATCCACATGTCACATGGAGTCTATAATGCACATCCTACTACAGGTACTCCACAGCACTGAAAACAAATGGAACAGTCCCTTTGTGTACATATGTACAGTACCCTTGAATGTACTGTACTCTGCGAAACAACAAAGACAAGTCTACATCTGTACAACTGTCATAATTACATATATATATATATATATATATATATATATATATATATATATATATATGTATGCACCTACGGGATGTCTACACACACACACACACATATATATATATAGATATATATATATATATATATATATATATATATATATATATATATATATATATATATATATATATATATATATATATATATATATATATATATATATATATATATATATATATATATATATATATGCATATACACAGCCATATATATATATATATATATATATATATATATATATACATATATATATATATATATATATATATATATATATATATATATATATATATATATATATATATATATATATATACATATATACATGTCTGAACACCCTTTGTGACACAGAAGGGTTCCAAAGGAACTGACATGTACACAAAACAGAGGCATCTCTTGTGTTATAACATTTAAATCGTAAGCAGTTCACCAGAGAAGGGATGGTTATTGTGTATGTGGAGTTTGGGGTGTGGAATGATGGATAATGTAATCTACTCTGGGGATTGTGGAGTTAGGGTGGGGGAATGATGGGTATAGACCTACACCCCAGCGACCATTTCTGTGTCACTGCTCGACAGTGGCACAGGAAAATAACATACCCAACTGTAGTCATGCTTGACTGTGTATTCCTTACCATTCCTAACTATGTAATACTTTGTAGACACCGGTCACCACAGTTGGCTAGCATGGTGTGCTAAAAGACATTACACATGTGTATGCCTGGCTACAGGGTAGTCACACACACACAAACACACACACTTGCCAGTATTGTACATGCACGTCTTCCCTATGTAAAGGTAACTAGTACAGTGGTATGCAGTTGGGGTATGTGCCACAGAACACATACAAGTACACTTACTGATTCCACGTCTGAGCTGGGTGACATCACAGGATCAATTACTTGCAGTGGGGAGGGGGGAAGAGAAAAGTTTAGTGGTTGACAAGGGTAAAGGCCAGTGCAAAAGGAGGTATCTCTTTGGAATGCAGCAAAATCCGCTGCCATGACAGGATGCAGACAAAAATACACACACACAACCACACTCAGCCATTTGCTGACACACACACACTCAGGCATTTGCTGAGAGACACACACAAACACACTCAGCCATTTGCTGACGCACACACAAACACACACACACAGTTTACAATGGTGGGATCAGAACTCCTGCCTATCTAAAGATCACTATTACAGTACTATGCAGTTACAAGATGCGCCACAGAAATTACACATTCCAAGACAGTCAGACTGCCCTTCTACAATTGAGGACAACAACAGGTAGACTGACAGTCATGAAGTACATAGCTGTAGACGTGTGTGTTTAAAGTAGGTGTCCATTACAACCTGTATGCACAAACAAGACACATCATCCGCAAGTAGGCCTGAAAGGTATAGTTGTAGCACAACAGGAACCTGAACTGGAGTATGGTCATCTGCGGAATGTACAACTACTATCACTATACAGCGTTACAGTTGGCATGCTCATACACTTAGTAGCACAGGGCTGTTTGGGATGCACTCCAATTCTAACCACTGAAGGCCACAGTTTGCATGCTCAAACACTTACATGTACAGAACACATTGTAATGGACTCCTATTGTAAACACACAGATTTACAGCTAGGTGCATCTTACCTGTCAGTATATATGCACATCATAATGGTTTACTACCTGATACCTGTATGTGGCCTGTAAATGATATATCTGTGTCTGTGCTGTGTGATACACATGCATACATGTACATGAAGTACTGACATATATATATATATATATGTTACGTATACACATTCATGCATGTGTGGACATGACAGACAAAAGGTTACCTGGGTCGCACAAGTGGATGCTACCTACAGCATGTGTCACACACCTTGCTGCCCGGAAAAGCATACATTGATAGCAGTTTGTGGAGAGTGGCATTATACGTGGAACAATGGCATGTCCAAGAATAATGTGTGAGCCACCTTGTCTAATGGTACTGAGGTGCAGGTGTCAAGATGACCTCCCCCGGCTGTGTTAGTAGTTGTAATTATTAGCAGGACTGCTACCCTAAGTATATCTCACATTGGTCATATACACAAGTTCTGCCGCTGTCCGACACTTTACATGGGGCATATGCTACCAAGCACATTAATGCCATGCACAGAGATATCATGGTACGGGTGGCAACTGCTAGACCAAAACAATGAGCCAATGTCCTGTTGTTATTATGAGGTTGCCCAGTGTCTGTCATTCCGGACTGTCACGACTGAACGATGAGCCTTCAACGTAGAGCACATGCATCCATGTTACACGTGAGTGTGAATAATACCTAGGTCGCATTTTTCCCATATAGCCGCATTCCAGGGCAAATGTCCTACACACAGAACACCTACATGACAATTGCATTGGATGCTTATGCTAACCCGTGTTAGATGTGTGGCTTTAGTAATCCATTTGCTCAATGTAGAACCTACAATGGGGAATACTGACATCTGTGCAGTGAGGAACACCTGGCTGAAGGCTCTGCAGTGCACAATTGTACTACCATCATATAACTGAGATCCAGACATGTGGGCCATAACAGTGGTATGGACCATTCCAGGTGGTGGTGTACACATATTCATAAAGGCTACTCACATGTAAAGACCACTAATCCGACATAACGCATCACAAATGAGTCAGGTACAGGTGATAGTGGCAAATGCTGCATTCTAGGTTGTACCCTCATATACATCCACCACCTTGTTCCCAGACTAACAACACACATCCATATGTGGTATGACATAGTATGGTAGACCACCAGATAACCCTCAATTGGTGGACTGTACCTAGGCCTACATCAACTGTGTAAAGAACCCATGTTCAGACACACCTGCATAATGTGTTATGCAATGCAATAATACCACTGTTTGTAGCCAGCTCAGCTGTACACATACCAGGTCCCTCGAATGTTGTCAGCATTAACACGTTCAACTGTTGCTATACACCAGTAAACAACATCCTCATGGTTGGATATGACCTAACCATACCTGCCCTGGATATTTACATCCCAACTCATACAACATAAATTACATTACCATAGCTTTTGTTTACCTTTCTACATACAGGTGGCTACAGTCATTACACACATGCACATGGCAGATAGCATGCTAACAGTACATAAGGTTTGATATCTATGTTGACAGAGGTAATATCCCCTCTCTACTGGTCACCATTGACACCTGTCATATCATACAACACCCCATGTGGCATGTATGTCTTTAGACCTGTCGACCTAATGCAATGCCTACAAACATACTCAAATAACAGGACCATAGGACCCACACAAGGCCTGTATTGACAGACACAGGGAAATCCAGCTCTGCTCTGTATGTTCCTGAGTAGTCACTGGTGATATGTTCATGACATGTACAGCCATGTGTGGCCACAGCTCCTACATATACCCCATGTCAACAATTACAAGCCATGCATGCTGTGTGCTGTCTGGACATTATCCTTAGTACCACAATAGCCAATACATGCTGGGGTGAGATGTTTACAAGCCACAGACCTCGCACATGCTTGAATGAGTGTACTGCCTACCTCTAACAGAGCACATTGCTGGCACTCTTCCAGTACACATGCGGTTTGTGTGGCAAATATGATGTGCTCACTGTTGACCATTACAATGCCCTAGCTTCACCATGACACTGTCAAGTAACAGTTTGTAGGAGCATGACATGGAATAATGCTGTGTGTGTGTCACGCTGATATGGGCTGTTGTAATATATGTACACTTGGCTACTCGGTGAAAGTGGTGTTGTCCTACCAGTACATGAATACAACATCCATTATGGTGTAATGCTTGGCTATGTTTCAAACATGGCGTGTGGAAGGTATGGAATGTATCCTTTTGAACTGCTAGTGCAAGTACTGATGTAGACCGCATATGTGTACATGTATTGCTGTTTGTGTAGATTCCATGAGTGTGCAGTGTCTGATGTCTGAAGGTGACTGTTGTCTTAGTATATCGTGTTTTTGCAATACAGCCTCAACATTGCCAACTGTATATGGTGATATGCTCTAAGTACAGTAGCCGTACATGAGGTATGGACAGATGTTTGGACATGACTACTAATTGGTGGGGCTTCTTTGCAGATGAATGCTTATTGAGGACAGTTCACTGGTGTGTTACATCCAGTCCTACAATAACCTGTGTACCTGCTAAAGTCAGGTTTTATTAATTGAGGTGGAAGACAGACAATGTAGAATGCTGTAAGGGTGACACTGAAGGCAAACCTCATGACACCTGTAACAGTAATACCTCCCCTGTGCATATATTGTGCATATATCAGCACAGTTGTCAAAGGAAAGAGTCAGTATGCATTGTACCGGATGCGATAGTGATGTACTTCTGTAGTACCTATCAAGAGATAGGCAGGTGTTTGATTCACAGTACTGGCACATGTGGGTGTGTGTCCATATATGTCATGTATGGTTGGGAATACATCCCACACATTATCACTCTCCTGAACACTGTTGTTGACACCAGTACAGAGTGAAGTGTAGAAAGAAAGGCATAGGCAGGTGGTTAAACCTCACACATGTAAAGTGTCTGTATGTGTGTGACATAGGTGTATATCTTTGTGAATGCCAGTGTGTGTGCGTGTGTGTGCGTGTGTGTGCGTGTGTGTGTGTGTGTGTGTGTGTGTGTGTGTGTGTGTGTGTGTGTGTGTGTGTGTGTGTGGCTTTCCGGTTCCTGGAGTGAGGCTGTATTTTACCATAGTGAAATGTTAATCCCCCCTCCCCATCCACTCAAAGCAGTCTAGCATCCCTGTTGATATCATCAATCATAGACAGGCATACTAACCACCTGTTAACATGTACACCCTGGGGTGTGACCTGTTTTTACATAGCCTATTGATGGACCCCCCCTGCCCACATATACTCACTGCACTGTAGTATCCCTGTCGATGTCCTCGATCTTAGGCCATTCCAACTACCTGTACATGTGTAATATCTGTGTAGGTGTGCACATAGCCATTTGACCCAGCCCTATAACAAGGGTCACTACACATTTGCATAACATGTACACATGCACAGCTGTCATTGCTTGCAAACGATAGTAGAGAGGTGGATATTACATGTGTTATGTGCATGGATAGTTCATAGGTTCATAGGTTCATACTAGGCTATCTGCCCTGGGGCAATTATAAGCCTAGCCCGATTCTGTATGGCTTACGCCACCCCTTGATTTGAGTATACTGTGCCCTTTTTAAGGTTTAGTTTACTGTGCCTCTGTCTAATAGTGACACGGGAGTAATCCCTGGTACTAACCTAAGATCCCCGATCCACCTATCGAGATTCTTCTTGAAGAGATTCAGTGAGGTGCTCTGCCTCACATGAACTGGAATTCTATTCCAGAGCGAAGGGAGCCTCTGGGTTATGAACCTGTCCCTCCAGCAAGTTCTATTTATTTCTGTGCTGAGGTTCAAGTCCCTTGAGCGTGTGGCTTTAAGGGATTTAGATTTACTGAGGTGGAGCATGTCCATTAATTCTGGATTTGACATAGCTTTGTATGTCAGGCATAGATCGCCTCGAAGTAGGCGGTATGCAACTGAGTAGAGCTGGAGTTTTTTTAACCGAGCAGCATATGGCATCTGTTTGAGACCCTTGATCCTCTTGGTGAGATACTTTTGGGGTCTCTACCTGGCTCTTCCAATTATCTTTGCTATCATGCTGCTAACCTGTCAGATGAATACTAATGCTATGTATCCTATCATTGAGTATTGTAATTGCCAATAGACATAACTACTCTTTGCATAACATAAAAGAACTGCTATGTAGAATAGAATACAGATCTGCCTAGAATACTGTACATTACACAGTTATTGGCACAATATCCCACAATGCATACCATATTTGCACTGTAAGCCCACCTTTAACATGTTCATCTTACTTATACACCCATACATATGTCGACTGTTACAATATATCAACATATACTATCCCCTGTTATAGCACACACTTGCTGGACCAATCCTGATGCTGACAGTGGCTGGAAGTGAATTGGTGGATTCCAAGCCCATAACATCCCTTGTGGTGTATGTGGAGTGTGCTGTGTGACCTACAGCAGTACACACATAGAATACTACAAGCATTACTACTGCCCAACAATACATCGCTACAAGATAGCTATTGCCACTATATGCATTGATTATACTATAATTCTTACAGTACAGGTACTACATACACAGACATACTACATGTTATACATACCATCTTAGTAATCAGAGGTGTTATTAACTAGTGTAATACTTATGTTCAGTTCGTCTTTCAGTGTTTTGTACTGTCCTACATGTAGATACAGATGGTTTGAATGTGTAACAAGGCAACCTTTTATAGTTACACATCAGTAACATGTGCTATCTCGATGGCCAATTGGTGTTCCTAAGTAGCTAATTACATGCACATCAGCTGCGCTGCTACTGCCTTAGCCAATACCATGGCTACAGTGGAGTATAATTGAGTACTCCACTTGGGCGTTGTCCCTTTGCCTTACTTGTGAGGAAGACAGTGTGGAAGTTTTGTTTGGAATCTATTGCAACAGCTGTATGGAGATGAGCAGTTATATATTGTGTGTAATGCCTAAAGGAGTTGGTCTAAATGTGAGTACTGCTGTTATATTTCTGAACATTGCTACTTGTGCAGGGTTTGTCTGTACCTAATACTTCTGCATATGTTTCAGTCTGGCCAGGTTGTTTGACTAGCTCAAGGCTGCATAGCTATGCATATAATGTTAGGGGGTTTACAGTGTGCTTACCAAACATATTTAGTTTGGTGTTACTTTGTATCATACTGTGCTAATAATCAGTACTCGGTAAAACTTCCTGGTGTACGAACCTTTCAACCCTCTGAAATGGGATTAGTCCATACAAACCCTGTTACATCAGCAGCTGTTTAATTGTATAACGGCAACTATTTTACATAAGGCCATGTTAGTGTGTCTGTGTCCGGGTATGTTAAGGTTTCAGCAGATGTTGTACAGTAGTTGCATAATTGGTTATGGTATGACAGTATTTATTGATGTAATTATTTTGGTTGTGGGGTAGATGTTGGTGGGTGTACATAGTACATGTAGGAACCCCTTTCATACAATCTCTATATGTGTGTGGGTGTTCTTTCCCTATGTGAACACCTGTCCCTTAGTGGACTAATACTATGGTAATTGCAGGCTGATTCATTAAGGCACTATTAAAGGCTTCCTGTAGAGCATGCAGGTACTGTTAGTCCTTGAAACCTTTTGGCAATACATCGGAATGTAATAAAGATTTGCAAAATGAAAGCTGTCTGTGTAATTCTGTCATGGATATTTGCAGTCATTGCAGTTGTGTTGGTGACTGTGTCCATAGAACATATTTGTAATAGTGTATTGGCATATACCCTTCATAAATTGCCTGAATCTCCTTGTGTTCTGACTGTACTTCTCAAACATTTTGGAAATATAGAGTATATTTTAGAGCATTTATTATAACTGTAATTGCCTTAATATTGCTACAACTCAAGCGCTCTAGGTTGCACTGCATCTGAGTTGTTTGTGTTTAGCTGCTTTTCTGTATATATAGACTTCTCTGTATATGTAGACTAGCTACTTATTCTGCTGTATTACTGCCTCTTAAAACATTTTTCAGATGTGCACTTGCCTTGCTTCATTTAAAAAGTTTTAAATTGCTAATTTTGTAGAGTTTTAATTGCATTTACTGTTTAGGACTGCACATAAGTTTGTTAGCCT
Organism: Protopterus annectens; assembly: GCF_019279795.1. NCBI lineage: Eukaryota > Metazoa > Chordata > Ceratodontiformes > Protopteridae > Protopterus > Protopterus annectens. Next base: position 81,341,246 of record NC_056734.1, on the reverse strand, counting down.
TTTCTGTGTTTATTTACTGTATTATTGCATTATTTAGCCTGTTTTAACAAAAAAAAAAAACTACCTTGTTTGCTCGTTTCCCACCTTTCCTAGCCAGTCCATATCCCAGGCTTTGCTTACCTCAGGACTTTATTTTCTGTGTTCAGAGGTATCCAGACCTTGCTGTGGTAGAGGGAAGTCCTACTGTTTACCAGTGGGAGTGGTGAGCATTGTACTGCCTATCTAACGCTAGAGGAGTGGTTTCCAGCTCTGAAATTGTAATTGTAGTAGCGTTTTTGGGCTGATTTCTATTCCTTTCAACTTTTTGGCTTAAAAACGCGTGTGTTTGCACATTTTTCACATCACGCAGCACTGCGAGGCTACAGTTAAACTATTCTAGGTGCCAAAAAGTCTGCTCTTCAAAATTTCCCTTAGAACTAGCTGGTTTCTCAGTAATAGCACTAAAATCTGAACCCCTGTGACTAGCACTTGCTGTAGAACCTGCTGGGAAGCCTGAAACTGATACAAGCGCTCAACTCTCCTTGTCAATAATGAGAAATTAATCATAGGCACTAAACAGCCTATAATTGCAAAGTACCTTGCAAAGGTAAGGGAAAACAGCTCTTACACTTTACAAAAAAGCACCTAAACAGGCATGTCCAAGGGTCAGCTTCCGGTGATTTCTCCTGTCCACCTGGTGAATCTGGGGATACTGGGGCAATGCGGCAACTGCCTCATGTACACAGACAATCCTCCCCTCCTACAACATAACACTACAACCTGCGAGAGATGCACTTACATAGCCAAACTGGAAGCATGCGGAGGCCCTTAACATTAATCTGCCCAAGCAACAAGGACCTCCAAAGCTGAAACGCAAACAAACACCAGTCACAACCAAAGTGACACATAGCTCACAACACCAGTATGCCACCCAAGAACAGCCCCTAAGGCAAGACAATGTACCCAACACTTTAGTCATAGGTGACTCTATAGTCTGGCACACTGATGTCCCACTCACCAGGCTGAATAAGGAGAAAATTACAGTCAGCTGCCTGTTGGGTGCCAGGAACCACCACATAATGCATGCACTCAAGTCACTCCACAACAAGTACAAATACGACTCTGTCATTGTCCATGTTGGAGTGAATGACTTGAGACATACCAGCCTGGACTACATGAAAAGAGACATGGAAGAGCTCTCATATCATGTGGCCCAGGCAGGTATGACCCTAGCCCTGAGTAGCATCCTGCCTTCACCCAGAAAGATACCACAGTATAAGGACAAAATGATTGACTTCAACAATTGGCTAAGCTTCTGGTGTCATTCAAAGGGGATCCAGTATCTGTCTGCCTGGGAAGACATGATCGACAAACCACGATGCTTTGCCAGAGATGGTCTGTACCTGTCACCCCTGGGATTCAGGTTACTGGCTAAAGCTCTTGCCACCCCTATAGTGCCTTTTTTAGGCAAGGTTCAAAGGATAAAACCACACCATAACAGATACAAGCATGCAAAATCTGAAGGTAATGCTACTCAATGCTAGAAGTCTAAACCTCAAAATGCACTCTCTCGAGGCACTCCTAAAAATAGAGAACATCAATATCTGTGCAATAAATGAGACCTAGTTCAAGGCTCCAGAGAGCACCCCTGCAATAGCAGGCTACAACTCTTACCACACGTTTTGGCCACAAAACCAAGACCGAAACACTAAAGGTGGAGGAATGTCCATATTCACCAAGGATATTCACACCTCCAGGATAGTTGCCCAACACAATGCATCTGAAATTCTCCAGGTGCAACTAACACTAGGTAAGATTACAATCCAAATTGTAGCTTGCTACAGATCCTCCACCATGCCCCAAGATTCTCATTACACCTTTCTAAACATACTGGAAAATATTAAGATACAACCAATCACCCTAATACTGGGTGATTTCAACTACCCTGCCATTAATTAGGAAAATTACTTGGGTACCAACTCCTTTTCCCAACAGTTCTTGGAATTCATGAATTTCAGCACCCTGGATCAACTAATCCATTGTCCCACCAGGGGCTCCAATATCCTAGACCTGGTCATTACCAACATGGGAGATAGATGCTCCACACCAATGATCAACTGCTCATTGGTCAGGTCTGATCATAAGCAAATCACCCTTGACATCCACATCCCACCCCCACCCCCCAGTAAGGAAACCTCCTTAAAAAACTTCTCCAAAGCCAACTTCATGCTACTGAAGTCAGAAGTGACAAACTTCATGACACCCATGCAGATGGGATCTGAAAGTTTGACTGCAGAATCCTACACTAAGGCACTGTACGAGCACATCCACTCATGCATGAATCGTGCCATCCCAACTAGAACCAAGATGCTCTTCTCCAAAAAAAGGAAGCCAATCTGATGGTCTCCTGCTATAAACAAACTATACAACAGAAGGAAGAAACTGTTGCAGAAAAGAGGAAAATCCCAGGATGCAAAAAATTCCCTCACCAGCCTCAGTAAGAAGCTGAGATCCCTCATAAAATCCTCAAAAGCTAGTTACGAAAATAAAATTGCCAAAGATTCCAAAGACAACCACAAGGCATTCTATAGTTATGTCAAGAATCTAAATAGCAATGCTCAGATCTGCTCTGAGCTATAACAGAATGGCATTAAATATACTGATCCCAAGGATATTGCCAATATCCTGGCAGATCAATTTAGTGCCAACTTCACCCCCCTTTCACTCCCTAAAGGGCCCATCTCAATACCAAAAGATTGCCAAATTCCAGTAATCATGGCCACACAGGTAGAAACTGCACTCTCCAAAGCTAAGAATACAGCATCCATGGGACCAGATGACATCCCAGGCTGTGTACTACATGAACTTCAAAATGAACTGGCACCTTACCTAAGTGTCATGTTTAATCATAACCTCACCTCAGGCTTCATGCCCACTGAGTGGTGCAGAGCTACAGTTATCCCACTCCACAAGGGGGGATCCACCTTGGATCCCGGGAACTACCGTCCCATCAGTCTGACAAGCCTGATCTGCAAGGGCATGGCATTATCATGGAACTTATAAACAAAGACATTGGCAACCTTCAAACACTGGACCCCACCCAGTTTGGGTTTGTGAAGGGCCAATCTTGTCTTTTGAATCTGATTGACTTCTGTGAATCAGTCTCCAGAGCTGTGAATGAGGGTAAGGTGGTCCACACAGCCTATCTGGACCTTGCCAAGGCTTTCAACACCATCCCCCACTCTGGAATCATAGATAAACTTACTAAGCTGGTCATAAATCCATACGTCACTCGATGGGTTGCCAACTGGCTTACTGACAGAACCCAGACTGTAAACGTAGCCGACTCCAAATCCAGCTCCAGACAAGTGACAAGTGGAGTACCTCAGGGTTCAGTCCTGGAACCACTCTTGTTTGGCATCTACTTTTCTGAAGTACAGGCCAACACTAAGGGAATCTGGCTAACAAAGTTCGCAAATGACTGCAAACTGGGAGCCATTATTGAATCCCCAAATGATGTGAATATTCTACAAAAGGGCCTTACAGAAACAGATGCCTGGTGCCAGAGCCATGGGCTCAAGCTGATACATGTTAATGTTCATATGCTTGTGAAAGTAGGTGTTGTAATGTGACATGACAGGGTGTATTATGAATGAGTTAGGTTCTTGCTTTCTGTCCTTTTTATATTGTCCCCATACTTCATGTATGCCCCCCCAATTCACTTATTGGCCATCCAACCCAGGCCCTCCTTGATGCATGATTGCATTGCCCATAATTCCTGACCCACCACAATGTTCACATACACAACAACCATCCCTTCTATGGTGAATTAGGTTAATATTAATTCTTATAATACCAGAGCTGCATGTATTTTGTGTACACTCCAATTCCTTTGGACTGCTTCTGTGCCACTAAGTGTGTTCATAGATGTTTATATATATGACTATTGATGTAACTATATAATATATATATATATATATATATATATATATATATATATATATATATATATATATATATATATATATATAGGCTCCATCTTGGGACCCCTTTTGTTTAACATCTTCACCAATGATCTTTACACCTCATGCAAAGAATCCTCCCTTATTCAGTATGCCGATGACTCCACACTTATATCCATCTCAAATAACATTCCTGAACTACACTCCCTGACCCAACAGGCCCTACTATCCACTGAACAATGGCTCTCTCACAACCTATTGATCCTAAATCCCAAAAAGACCAAACTCCTACTTTTCCTTCCTCGTTCTCTTTCTCATCATAAAAACTCCTTTTTTATTAAATCTTCTAACAATACAAATATCCAACCTGACACCCACACAAAACTCCTAGGGGTCATTATCGATGATGAACTCAAGTTCAACCTACACATACTCCAATGTATAAAAAAAGCAAACCAGAAACTAAGTCTGCTATATCGAAACAAAAAATTCCTAACCCCTGAATCTAGACTTACCCTGGGCCTGGCACTCCTCCTCCCCTCCCTCTTATACGCCGTCCCAGTTCATACCAATATCCAGGCCTCCACTCTAAACAAACTGCAACAGACTTACCATAAAATAGCCAGATTCATTACTAACTCCCCATACAACTCACACCACTGCATTTCTTTAAACTCTGTTCAATGGCTTGCACTTCCCCAGTTTCTGCTATATTATCAGTTTCATAGGCTACACTCTATTCTTTATAAACCCTCCTTCTGTCCATCTCTATCTTCCTTAGTCTCCATCTACATCCCATCCTGGACACTCCGTACTTCTAACCAACAATTACTTGATATCTACCACCCAAAAAGGTCAGTAAGCAAACTACTCTACAAACACTCCCTTGCCCATGCTTGGAACAAACTTCCCCTTGACTTACGTTCAATCTCCCACACCTCACACTTTAAAAATGAACTAAAAGCTTATTTTCTCAATTCCAGAACCTGCCCTTGCCATGACCCTACCTAGTCTTCCTTCCCTTTATGTACCCTCAAAAGGATCATACTTAGTACCTCATTACACCTCTCTCCAATGTGTCTACTATGCATTTGCACAATTTTATACAAACAAAAATGTTAATTGTTGACCTATTGAACTATATCAATGTAAAATTGTTACTTAGCTTCTTTTTAATGCAACTTTAACTTTATGCATGTATCCCAACAACTGTGAATCATTTTGCTATAACTGCTATTATATCAATATTGTTTAAAATTGTACTTGTTTTAAAATGTATTACTGGAGCTTTTCTCCTCGGGTCTCCACTGAAAATGGTCCACAAGCCCAGCTGGACAAACCCGGTTAACAAATGTCAATAAATAAATAAATAAATAAATATATATATATATATATATATATATATATATATATATGTGTGTGTGTGTGTGTGTGTGTGCAGACATCACTGATATATATATATATATATATATATATATATATATATATATATATATATATATATATATATATATATATATATATATATATATATATATATATATATATATATATATATATATATATATATATATGTGTGTGTGTGTGTGTGTGTCAGTGATGTCTGCACATATATATATATATATATATATATATATATATATATATATATATATGTATATATATATATATATATATATATATATATATATGTGTGTATATATATATATAGATACATACACATACACACACACACACACACACACACAGACACACACACACACACACACACACACACACACACACACACACACACACACACACACACACCCTGTCATGTCACATAATAAATAAATAAATAACCTTATCATTTCCACGTGTTTGTGCGACGGTAAGGGGCGCTGAAAAACGGTAAATGGAGAAGCGTTTTACACGCACACAGATCACGGGCAAACCTGCTCACAACCGTGTAAATGTGCATTATTCACACTTTCCCTACCAGTGCCTACTTTGAGAGGTAAAATAATAACACCTTCCAGGAGTAGAACCTGCAACCATGTACTCCATCCTCAGAGTAATCGAACACTAAGCTACCTGGGATTTACCAATCCCAGTTGTGTATGCAGACAGGTTAAAACACAAAAGGAAGGAATGTGTTGAAATAGGACAACCCGCCATGTACCCAATTAAAGGTGTATGCTCATGTATCAGACATATGTACACCTCCCTCCCTCCCACCCACAATTATCTCCGTACCATCATGTACCCACTTCAAAACTTTAATAAAGGCACACCTAAAAACATGCTGGCTATGCCCTTGCAACTCCCACTCTAATATCACCCACCCCATCCAACCACTACCTTTCTTTCCACCCCACTAACTATCTTGATTATAGCAAGCTCAGATGCTCATAAGCCTAGTACTTATTATACAGCAGGAACTTCTTATTGTAACATTTGATAATGTCTGTTATGTACTTCGCAGATAAAGATTCTAGTTGTCTACTGATGTATTATGTTCTACATCTGTAAATATGTTGGTAATTAATTGCTATGTTAATCAAATTGTTAATCGCTATGTAATCCAATGTAACTACTGTCTGTTTATTTTAACTGTGGAGCTTTTCTCCCCGGGCCTCCGCTGAAAATGGACCTACGTCCAGTCGGACACTCCCGGTCAAGAAATGTAAATAAATAAATAAATAAAGATATATATATATATATATATATATATATATATATATATATATATATATATATATATATATATATATATATATATATATATATATATATATATATATATATATATATATATATTTCGTATTAGTTTGTATCAGTAATACATCTGTAGACTGGAATGTGTTGGTTCACAAACTACAGTACATTATAATGTACTGTACATATATACACAAAGTCACTGTCCCATTTGTGATCATTACAGTGAAATGCATATGGTATAAGGTGTAGTCTCAAGACCATGAAACATGTGTACACCTTGGATGGCTTAGTGGAACGTCCCATGACTATAGTGCGCATGGTCCAGGGTTTGACACCTGCGATGCTTTACAAATGTTTTTTACTGCAGAATAAGGCTCATTTAAGCAGTTGTAAACATGTTTAAAAGTGTTTGTGTGACATTATAGCAGCGGTTAAATACAGTTAAACAAACTTTGTAATGTATAACCAGTGCACACAAACACGGCCACATCCGCTAACTACTCCGGATATATACATATCAGTGACGTAACATCTCACTATGTGCTGACATAACATTACATTCTCTGCTGCCTACTCTCCTACACACATGGGTTTATATGGGTGATTTGAATGTTTATTATACAGACGATAACTACCTATATATGCAAGCTGTGGTTAAGGTATACTTTTGCACATAATAAACATCCCTGCCTTTATCGGGATTGTAACCTTGAATGCACAGATACTATGCGGATGCTGTAACCATTACACTGTTGACATTAAAGTTACTTCTGCCTATTTCCAATTTAGAGGATTTTTATGTGTAAGCTAGGCTAAGCAAAAGGCGGGAGCCCCCAATGTCACTGAGCTTCATGTACTCTTGAAATAACATCATATAATAAATGTACTGTGAGACAATACATTACATTCCTAACTACATTAGGCATAGCCCCCCACTGACACACTTCAAGGGAAACCTTGCTGTGTGAATGGGTAACAGACTATACACCCCTGGGATCATGTGTCCCAGAACCATACAGCCAGGGGGTGGGGGAGCCTGTCCAGTTTGATAGCTGCAACACCTTTTGGGGGAATTGAATGGTGTTGAATTGCCACATTAACATGCCCTCTTTAGATCACTAAGTGCCCCTATCACCCTCCACAACCCCAGTCTTCAACAGCTTCCAGCAACTCTGCCTGGAATTGCTTCATTGGCTATGCTTGACAGAGGCTCAGTTACTTCATCAATGGTGCGGGGAAGGCCAACACACTGTTGTTATGCTTCTAATTGCCCTTGGGCAGATAGGTAGTGGGCTATCTGTGAACCTCTAACGTGCAGGCCATCACAGCCATAATATGTGAATAAACAGACCTTCAGATCACAATATACAGTGAGAACTCACCATGTAGTCAGGAAACAGTTGAGTACAGCAAGAACATACAGAACACTGATACATAGTCACCCCAAAAGCCTATCTTGGAAGCTAGAAGACTTGTATAAGTTTAAGGCTTTCTATTGCTTACCAGTAGGTTACCTAAAGGGGAGATGAAAAACAAGCACAGATGGTGAACATGCATGCAATGATACAATACCGGCCTATGTGTCAGCCTTATGCTTTGGAATACTGGCCAAGGCTTTTGGCACCCCCATGGTGCCTTATTTAGGAGAGCCTTGATGGTGAATACCAGCTCCGTAAACAGCACAATAGCAGATTCAATGAGGATTATGCTACTCAACACCAGGGGTTGTGGTCACAAAATGCATGCACTCACAGCACCCCTCAGAATGACAACATCAACATCTGTGCATTAACTGAAATCTGTCTTAAGGCTCCTGAGTGCACATCAGCACTACCAGACTACAACCCATACCACACATTTCAGCCACAGAACATGGACTGACAGACAAGGAGGGGCTGTATCCATAATCATCAGGGATACCTACACCTCCAGGTTAGTGGGGCAGCATGATACCTCTGTGATCATCCATGTGCAGCTAACATCAGCCACAACTGCAATGTGGAATGTGGCCTGCTACGGATCACCCTCCATGACCCAGGACCTTCACTCCACCTACCTGGAGACAGTGGAGAATACAACAGTCCTAATGCACACCCTGGCACTGGTCGATGTCAACTACCATACCATTAACTGGGAAACGTACTCTGGTACTTACTTCCAGGACCAGCGCTTCCTGGTATGTAGCACCTCATATGTCCTGTATCAGGTGGTAACCTCCCTAATGTGGGGTGGAAACTACTAGATGTGGTCATCACCAACATGGGCAACAGGTGTACAACAGCGGAGGTTAACCGTTTACTGGTTAGATCTGACCATGAACTATTCACTGTTTCCACACCCTAGCATCTCCCCCACCCACGGATACTGCAGTGTATACCTTTCCTACAGCTAAATTTACACTACTAGTGACAGGGTGGGGGGTTTCACATCCCCCCCACTAAGGGGAAACACTGCTCAAGATACAAACAGATTTACAAATGCAGTCTATAAGCACCTACATGGATGTATGGATCATGCCATCAGTGGTAAACCAAGACTCACTCCTCCTAGACAAGGACACCGGTCTGGTGGACCTCTGCATTAAACAGGCTATACTACAGGAGTAGAACAGTGTTCCGGACACACAGCAAATCCCAAGAAGGGCAGACATCCGTGACCATTATTAGTATGATACTTAGGTCCCTCATGACATCATCCAAGGCTAACATCAGCAGGAGAATACGCAAGAATTCGAAAGATAACCACAAAGCCTTCTTTGGCTATGTCAAGTATCTACGTGGTGACACACAGATTTGCACTGTGTCGGTGAAATATAGCACAAAATATACTGACCCTACTGATATCTCCATCATCCTTGCAGATACATTTGGTGCATACTTCACCCCCTAAATAGCCCACAACACTACCCGAAAGGTACAGTATCCCAACCATCAGAGACATACAGGTGGAAATGGCCCTCTCTAACAGCAGAACACAGCGTCAATGGAGGCAGATGTTTACCCAGACTGCATCTTGCAAACTGTACAAAGCAACTTGCCCCCCACCTAATTAAGCATTCTTACCTCAGCCTTTCCACAGGCTACATGCCCATACAATGGCGCATGGCAATGGTTATTCCACTCCTTCAAGGTGAAATCACAACTGACCATGGTAACTACCACCCCATAAGCCTGACTAGCCTGGTCTGCAATGGTATGGTTCGCATCCTCATGTCACTCATTAACACTGACATTGGTAACCTTCGAACCCATGACCCAACCCAGGTCAGCTTGGTTAAGTGCAGTTCATGCCTACTGAACCTGTCTGACATCTTACATATAGTCACCAAGACGTTAGATGACAGGGGAGGTGGTTCACACATACTACCTGGACCTCAACAAGGCTTTTGACACCATGTCCCACTCAGGTATTATTGCTAAACACACCAGCCTGTACATTCACCCATGTATCACAGGTTGGGTTGCCAATGGGCTTACACACAGAACCCACATGGTATGACTAGCGGTCTCCAGGTCCAACTCTTGAACAGTCATGACTGGTTTCCCACAGGACTCAGTCCTGGGAGCCCTACTGTTTGGCATATACATCTCAGATGTACAGGCAAACACAGGTGGACTACGGCAGACCATGTTTAGCAATGACTGCAAACTGGCAGCCATGATTTTTAGTCCAGCTGACACAGACATCCCTCAAGGGTCCTCACAGAAAATGTCACAGTGTGCCAACGACATGGCCTGCAGCCAAGTGCCACTAACTGCATAGTCATTCCATTGTGGAATTGGCACCCACATATTAACACGAGTGGCAGCCACTTTAATACAGATGAGGTAATGGGGTATCTGGGGACTAAGGTAGAGTGTGATCTCCCCTTTGACAATCATATCTCCACAGTAGTTAGGACATCCTTCTATGTAGACTATCTGATTACTAAAGGATTCCCATCTAGACATACTGGGGTTATAGTGCCCCTTTACTCATCACTCATCAGTCCCATCATAGGGATAATAACCCATGCGGGATGTACCTCAGAGGACACGTCCAACAGCTGGGGGGTCCACGAATGTACCTCACCAGGGGGATTACTGGCCTCCAACATATGGCCTATGCAGCCGGACTGAATAAACTCCTGCTTTATTCAGTGGCATTTCGTTTACCCAGAGATGATCTCCGCTGGCCAACACAGCCATGTCAAACTCAGGCTTGATGGATATGCTCCACATATGGGAATCCATGTCACAGTGAGCCACACACTGTAGTGAGCTGACCTTGCCACAACAATAACTGGAAGATGCTGGAGGGACAGCTTCCTGTCACAGACACTCCCCATACTTTGAAACAAAATCCCTAACTACATTATACAGAGCCCCTCACTAGCACTCTGCAAGGGAAACCTTGAAGGGTGGATGGGGAATAGTAGATGCACCCCAGGGATCCCGCCATTGGCTCTGCTCCACAGAGGGATGGTTAATGAATCAATGGGGTGGCAAAAGCTGACACATTTTGGCTGACCTTAAGAATGGCCTCTGGCAGTTGGCCAAGTATCTACCTATGGATCAATACGTACAGTATCTGCATATGCTAATAGCTTAATTTGCTGTTCAGGTGTTGACTTACCTTGTGCCAATGGCTGTTATGTGTGCAATAGTTGAGGGCTGCCTATGCTGGATGCACACAGTAGACTGCCTATACATGGCAATTTACATGTAGTCTTGTGTGTGTGCCATCCATTTTTACGGTGTGTGGAGGTGGAGAAAAGTGTCAGTCCCTAGGTGCCTACGCTGTCAGTGTGTGTGCTATAGGTTCCCTCTTTGCCCAGGCATGGCTATACCAGGCATGCCTCCGTCTGCCTACTGGGGTTGGCTCAGGGTGTTCATGGTCTGAGTACCTCTGTGCCTGTGGGGCCCTTGGCAATGGTGGTGGGCTGTGAGGGCCTTCACCGTTCTGTCTCTGCTGCAGCTGTTTCTGCAGGACCATATTGTGTAGCATGGCACATACTATGAAGATGTGGGCACATGTGCCTGGAGAGTACTGCAAGGCTCCACCAGATATGTCCAAGCAATGGAACCATGATTTCAGCATCCCAAACACATGCTCTATGATGATTCTGGTTTGTGCATGTGCCTCATTATGGCATTCCTGCATGGGTGTGTGCACATTTCTGATAGGAGTCATCATCCATGGTTCCAGTGCATAGCCAGCATCCCCTACCAGGGGGCCATTTGGGATGTCCCCCCTGGCAAATAACCGATACAGCTGTGAGGCATGCCAGATGTGGGAGTCATGATAGCTTCCAGGGCTGCCAGCACACACATCCATGATAATGCCCTGGGCATTGCACATGACCTGGCAGTTGATGGAGGGGGTATCCCTTGTGGTTTATGTAACACCTACCCTGCTCACCGGGTGGTGACTTGATATGTATGTGCGTGCAGTCTATTGCACCCACTACCTCCAGGTATTCTGCCACATGGTGGAAAAGACGCATATTGCTGGCCAACTCCTGCATTTGGGGGAAGTATATGTGCTCATTGGCATGTGGTAACATTGCATCCAGGAACTGTTGTAGTACCCTGGATGCTGATGCCTGTGAGATACCCATGATATCCCCTTTTGGTCTTTGAAAGGTACCTGTAGCTGGTATTCTCAGGCTTACACATACGTTCGTATCCACTTGGATGGCTTCCCCTCTGTTTGTTCTGGCTCTTAGGTGTGGCCGGCACAGCTCCACAAGTTGCTGTAGGGTGTCCCTGTCCACCCTGTAATGCTCTACCATCTCCAGATCATTTAGCCCCTGGTAGGTTATCCTGGGTCTGAACACTCTCCTCCTCCTCTGGTGCCTGCGGTGGTCGTGTGCATCATCCTCCACACTACCTTCAGTCTCCAACACATGCTGGTGGATCAAAGCTATGGCAGCCCCTAACATGTACATAATAAAAGTTCCCCATCTGTATACACCACTGGTGCAGAGTGTATGGGAATACACAAATGTGTGTGAGGTACTTTCACACTTTATAGTATTGTGCTATGGATGCTGCTGATGTAAGTGGGTGAGTTTGAGCTATTCCAGCTGCTGCATGTCTTAATTATGGGTTTTGAAATGAGTACCGCACGTGTGGGGCCTTTACTGTGGAGATCTACTTGCTTGCCTTGATTTATCTGTTGCCCTTTAATTCACTTTTAGACCTGGATCTCCTCCCATTATCAGGCATACAACCACCTGCTGTCTTTCTTGTTTTCTACTTTCCCTACCCAGTCATGGTGAAATGTGCCTTGTAGCTGATATACTGCATATCGTCTTTGTTCTGCTTTGACGTTTTGCTGTTTTCTTTGCAGTACAGCCCCTCCAGTTTCTCTGCTGCAGCATTCCCTTATTTCTTTCCTATATCCTTCCTTTTTCAGCTGCAGTGTGTGCCACTCATACCCATTTACCGTGTTTACACGCATTTTCATCTCCACTCACATGCATACTCAGTTACCTTGTGTAGTCTCTGCTAAGCAAAGCTATGGGCAATTTGACACACCCCTATCCTGCAGCTTTGCCTAGCTAGGGGCAGACCATTTCCAATGTGCTTACAGCAATGGTGACACACCCCTCTCTTGATGTCATCTTTATCTCAAGGACTCACCTCAGTGTTATAACACTACACTGTGAGGTGCATCCTTACACCAGCGGGGAATCTGTGATTCATTATTACTCCTCTCATTTGCATGGCATTGCCTACTAATTCCTAGCTACTGCGCATAACACTGTCACTGCCTCTTAGCAACCCTTGTGCCATGAGTATGGTGTAGCATGCCTGCCATTGACTATTATGGGGAAATCGTGGTATGTGTTTCATTGTGGTTTTATTCTACATTTATATATATTCCTTGCAATCCTCTTTGCACATCGCTGCCCTGCACTTCCACGTCGCGATATTGCGACTATATATATTAAATGTTAATTTTATATTTTGTACATGCTTTTTATGCCAATGGCTATATATTTAGCCATTGGCATATATTAATAATATAATACATGTGTTTGGTCAGCTGTCATGGCTCCGATTTTATGTTTGCAAAAATGTAAACCATTTTCAACGGTTTACATTTCTGCATGCTTACACTATGCCTGCACCACTTCCTGAATCGCTACATACCTTCATTTGCATGCTACACTGCTGCACATGGAGGAATTAACATACAAGGCTCAGGAGTTGTGCAGGCGTAGCGTGCGCAGGTAGTGCACGTGGGAACAGCTCATATCTGAATCGCTCAGCAGCCATCTTTGGTGTTAGAACACCGATGCTACACCTGCACATGGCGCAAGCTTCATGAATCCTGGGACAGTATATTTCTTAGGAAGGTTGAGTTTCAGTCTTAGTTGTAGTATATTGGATTATTTCCATTTGTAAATTTCCCATATTGTAAGATCTTTAATCAGGGGGTAGTTTGTTAGATTTAAGGGTTTATTATTTATTAGTATGTTAGGATTTAGGTGGAGCAGTTGTTAAAGGCAAGAGCATTGAATAGTTGTATTGATTTGAATAACTTTTGAGTAGTTAGGATCATATGCTTAATTAGTGGGTGTAAGTTCTTTGTGAATAAAGCTTTTTGATTTAGGTTTAAAAAGGGAAGAGATTTGGTGTTATATCCAATGGATTTAAGTTGTTCAAACCAGATTTTGGTTCACTGAGGTGTCCAGGTATTAACATATGGGTCATGGTTTATTATCTGTATTAGTCTGCAAGCAGTAATTATACTATAATAAAGTTTGGAGTCTGGCAAACCCAATCCCCCCTTATCCTTGGTAAGTACAAGTTTATCATATTTAATTCTAGTAGATTTGGGATACCATAAGAATTTTGATATAGCTTTTCCTATATCAAGAAAGAATTTTTGGGGAATATTTGAGAATGTGGCATTAAATTGAAAGAGTATTCTTGGTAACAGATTCATCTTGACAACACTAGCTTTTAAAAGTAGAGACATATTAATATTCTTCCATCTATTAATACCACTTTCAATGTTAGTCCATATGTGTAGAAAGTTATTCTTTATGATTTCCTTAAAGGCGGGGGTATATAGTATTCCTAGATATTTTATCTGGTAGTTAATCTTGATCTCACTTTCAGGAAAGTAATATTCCTTTTGGCCTATAATATTTAAGGGAAACAAATGGAATTTATTTGAATTGAATTTACAATTAGAGATTTCAAAGAACCCAGCTATCGCTTTGAGTATTTTTGGGAGATCAATGGTAGGAAATTGAAAATATATATTTCAGTCGTCAACAATGGCAGAGTACATAAGGTTTATATTAAAGATTCTAGGTATGTGATGGAAGGGTTTTTGTGAAATAAACAGGAGCAGGGGTTCTAGATTGAGATTAAAGGTATGGGGAAAGAGGGCAACCTTGTCTTGTGCCATTGGATAAGGGTATAGGGTTAGTTTTGAACTTATTTGTCTGAATAGTGGTAGAAGCTTTCTGATATAGATCCTTAATTCTTCTTCTTCTATCAGCTGCTCCCATTAGGGGTCGCCACAGCAGAACATCTGTTTCCATTTCTTCCTATCCTCTGCATCTTGCTCTGTCACACCAATCACCTGCATGTCCTCTCTCACCATATCCATAAACCTTATCTTAGGCCTTCCTCTTTTCCTGTTACCTGGCAGCTTCATCCTTAGCATATTTTTCCCAATATACTCAGCATCCCTCCTCAGCACATGTCCAAACCAATGTAATCTTGCCTCTCTGGCTTTGTCTCCAAACCTTCCAACCTGGGCTAACCCTCTAATATACTTATTCCTAATCCTGTCCACCCTTGTCACACCCAGTGCAAATCTTAACATCTTTAACTCTTCCACGTCCAGCTCTGACCCCTGCCTTTTTGTCAATGCCACTGTCTCCAACCCATGTAACATAGCTGGTCTCACTACCTTCTTCTAGACCTTCCCTTAAACTCTTACTCGTACTTGTCTGTCACAAATCACTCCTGACACTCTTCTCCACCCACTCCATCCTGCCTGTACTGTCTTCTTCACCTCTCTTCCACACTCACCATTACTCTGAACTGTTGATCCCAAGTATTTAAAATCATCCACCTTCACCACCTCTACTCCCTGCATCCTCACCATTCTCATTCACACACATATATTCTGTCTTAGTCCTGCTGACCTTCATTCCTCTTCTCTCTAGAGCATATCTCCACCTCTCCAGGGTCTCCTCCACCTGTTCCCTACTCTCACTACAGATCACAATGTCATCTGCAAACATCATAGTCCACAGGGACTCCTGTCTGATCTCGTCTGTCAACCTGTCCATAGAACCTTAATTATCCTTATAAATTCCTGAGGAAATCCAAATAAAGGCAATATATTAAATAGGAAATGTAGGTTATCTGTATCAAAAGCCTTGCTTGCGTCAGCAGTGAAAACATATCTAGGGCATTTATCACTATTAAGAAGACTGATAGTGGTATCCAAGAGGAGGGTGTTGTTGCTTGTTTGCCTATTTGTCATAAAGCTCATTTGTTCTTGGGAGATGATGGAGGGGAGTATTTTTTAAGTCTATTTACTATAACATGAACTAGGATCTTAAGGTCAGTATTTATCAGGGCAATTGGTTTATAATTGGCTGGATCTGTTGGGTCAGAGTTTGGCTTGGGAATTAACACAGTTTTGGAGTTATTAAGATAATTATTTGTTATACCATATTGTATTATATAATTGAAAACTTTTAATAAGACTTTGGAAATAATTTCCATTAATTGCTTATAAAATTCAGAGGTGTAGCTGTCAGGCCCAGGAGATTTATCTGGTTTGAATTTGTTTATCGCAGCTTTTATCTCTTTTAGTTGCAATGGTAGTTTTATAAGTTTTTCCTGATGGCCTGAAATTTGTGGAAATTTTATATTATGTATAAAATCACGAACTTTGTCTGAACATGGAGGGGGGTATAAGTTATATAGTTTGTTAGAAATGTCTTCAAATGCGCCTGCAATGTCTTGGTCCTTGTGCATCAAGAGTCCTTCATACTGTATTTGTTTAATCCTTGGTGGACCATTTTTAACATTTATTAATCTAGCTAGGATTTTTGAAGGTGTTTGTACCCATTCTGAGTACTGATATATTGATCTTAATTCTAACAGAGAGAGATTTTCTAGATAATGTTTGTGTAATTGACAGTCAGTTATTTATTTTTTTCAAAAAAATTTTTATTCATTTCATATGAAGTGATAATATAAAACCAAACAAACAAAAAAAAATTAGGAACATCATACCATTGTATATACAATATGTACAAAAATCACTAACCAAAATGTTACCAATAGGAAAATATAGTTAAAAGGAGCAAGAGTTATATAACAGGTCTCATCACTAGATAAAGGTAGTAGGATTATTCTTCACTAAGAATAATAGAAGTAACCCTTTCCCAGACTTTTGTTAATAGAGCAATTTTTTTGGGGCCTTTCTTAATAAATTTTTGTGCTGCAATATATGAACAGGCTATTTCCTTGAAGTTGTCTCAACATAATTTAGTGCGATCTATCCAATTGTTAGTGATGTAAAGTTTCATGAGTGAGCATAAAAAAAAAACAGAACATGTATGTCAAATTTAGAGAGAAATCTGGTGGGGATATGAAGAATGGCTAGTTCCCAAGAGAGAGTCGATTTATGGTATCCCATTTTTTGAAGACTTACTTTTAAAGAGGTCCAAAACTTATGAGAGTGTTTACATGACCATAAAACATGTAAGAGATCAACTTTTGTAGAGGGACAACATGGACAAGAGGGGGATTTTTTCGGATCGAACTTGTATAGTATAGAGGGAGTATAGTATGCATTATTATTAATCATTAATTGTGTATAGACAAGTTTTTTGAAAGGGGAGAAATCTAAGGTGTTTTTTATAGCCGAAAGTTTCTGATTTTCCGACAATTGAGGGTTGTAGTTATCCCAATAGCTAGAGAATAAACAGTCTGACTCATGAATTATAGATGATAGAAGTTTATATGAATTTGAGAGCATTTTCTCTGGTAAGGTCAGGTTCTGAATGATGATTTCTAGTTTGGTGATATCTTGGCAATTGATCATTAGATGGGCAAATTTTGATGTAGTTAGCTCTCACAACTGTCGGAGAATTGTTAAGTATTTCTTATTAACATTAAGGGTTATGGAAAGGTTGGTGAGTGATTCATTTTTGTGTTTAAGTATGTCCCATACTGTAAAGCTTTTAATAAGAGGGAAGTTAGAAAGATTGATTGATATATTGTTCATTTTGATATTGGGGTTTAGGTGCAGAGGTTGAAGTAAAGAAAGAACATTATCTAGCTTAATAAGTTTTAATAAATTTTGGAAATATCTAATTTTTTGTTTTAAGTTATTGGATAAATTTAATTTTTCTATAACGTCTAGGGGTAGAAAAGGGAGGGCAGCGGGGTTAATTTTATTGGTTAGGATATGTTGATACCATATTTTGGACCAGGTAGGGTAGGAATTATATTCTCTAAAATTAAGTTTCGCAATAGACAGAATTCTGTTAGCACAGACAATAGTATAGTAGAGATGGAGATTCGGGAGACCAAGACCACCTTTATTTTTAGGAAGTGAAAGCTTAGAGTATGAAATTCTAACTGATTTAGGGAACCAGATAAATTTAGCAAGTTCTTTATTAATCTTTTATAGAAACGACTTGGATATTATCTGGTCTGAAGCATTAAATTGATAGAGAAGTCTGGGAAGAATGTTCATTTTAATTATAACTGATTTAGATAACAAAGAAAGATTCATTATTTCCCATCTGCGAAGATCTAGAGTTATTTTTGACCAAGTTCTAAGCATATTATTTTGGAACATAGAAAGTTGATTATGTTCAAAGTGGATCCCTAAGTATTTAATGTCAAATATTACCTTAAAAGGAGAGTTAGGAAAATATTTAGGTTTGTGAGCTAGGGGGTTGATAGGAAAGATATGTGATTTCTTAAGATTAATTTGGTAGTCTGAAGCCTTTGAGAACATGTTAATAGAGTTAACAATTTTGTTGAGGTCAGTGTTAGGGTGTTGAAAATAAAGATTTAGATCGTCTGCAAAGGCAGACAATAATATTTTAGTATTTAGTACTTTGGGAATTACATGATAAGTATTTTGTGCAATATATAGAAACAATGGTTCTATAAATAAATTAAAGAGAAAGGGGGATAATGGACAGCCCTGTCTTGTACCATTTGTTATCTTTAAGGGTTCGGGCAATTTTTTGTTAATCTGTAAGTAGGTATATGAATTTTGGTATAAAATTTTTATCCTATGTAGAAAGATGGTGGGTATGTTGAAATAAGCCATAGTTTGAAAGAGAAAGTCCCAACTGACCCTTTCAAAGGCTTTTGAAGCATCTAACGTTAAAGCATAAAGTGGATTGTTTTCTTTTTTGGTAAAGTGAATTAAGGAATCCAATGTCAAAGTGTTGTCCCATGTGTGTCTATGTTTCGTAAATCCTGCTTGATCCAAAGAGATTAGAGAAGGTAAGACTTTTTTCAATCTATTAGCCAATAAGGTTGCAAGAATCTTAATATCAATATTTATCAAAGAGATGGGCCTATAGTTCTGGGGGTTAGTTTTATCTTTATTGTTTTTCAGAATTAGAATTGTTTTTGATGTGTTCCAGTGTATATCTGATATGCCATTATCTATTATGTAGTTAAATACTTTTAGAAGGATAGGGGAGATTATAGAATTAAAGGTTTTGAAGAATTCAGATGTAAAACCATCTGGGCCAGGGGATTTATTTGCTTTGAGATTGGTAATGATAGATGAAATTTCCTGTAGGTTTAAGGGGGCAGAAAGCATGTCCTTTTGGGATTCATTTAGAGAGGGGAATTTGATAGATTTTAAAAAGTTTTCCATGTATGGTTTGGTAGAGGGATCCGTATTTTTAGAATAGATGTCTGAGTATAGAGACAAGAATAACTGTAAAATTTCAGAGTCTGATTTATAAATTTTGTTTTGGAAGTGTAAGTGTGAGATTCTAGGAGGGGCCTGATTATTTCTAATTATCCTTGCCAAGAATTTAGATGGGATTTGTGCCCATTCTGAATAGGTAGCAATAAGTTTTTGTTCTGAGAAAGAGAGATTTTGTTGGTGCAGTTGTAGTAGTTTTTTTGGGGAATCTGTTAGTTCTTTATATAACTTAGGATCTGGGTTAATTCTGTATAGTTTTCTAGTTCAGAATTTTTCATATTGAGGGTAGAATCTCTATTTTTATAGAGTTTCTTAAGGTAAGAGGCTTTATTAATTATAATATCTCTAATATAAGCTTTACAGGCAGCCCATTGAATATCAAGTGGGATATTAGAATTAACAAGATTAGGGTTTAGATCGAGTAATGAATTTGCAATTGCTTGAGTTACATCTTTATTGGTAAGCAAATTATTATTCAGTGTCCAATTATTAAAGCGGGAGCTTGAAGATGGGTTTGAGTCAGGGTTAATTTTGAGAGATATTTTTGAGTGATCGGAAAAGAATCTGGGTTCTAGAAAAAAGTTAATTTTAAGATGAGAGAGGGCATCAGATATTAGAAAGAAATCTAGTCTTGACCATGTATTGTAACATTTCAAGTAATATGTAAAAAATTCTTTCTTAGATAGGAGTCCACTGTAGGAAATTGCGTCCAATAGTTTGAAGTCGAACATTAATTCCTCTATAGCTATGGATGCTTGAGAACTGTAGGAGGGAGATTTGCTAGTACGATCTGTATTAGGGTCTATTATAGCATTCCAGTCACCTCCAATAATAATATGATGGTCATTAAAAGTTGAGAGAATATTATGTATCTCTAATATAAAAATATGTTGTTGAGTGCATGGACCGTATAGATTAAAGAAAAGAATTGGTTTATTTAAATATTGGAGACAAGAAGTAAAGAAGCACCATCTACCATTGTCATCAGCTTTTTCCTCAATAATATCCCCCTGAAATTTATTTTTGACTATAATGGCCACACCTTTAGAGTTGGAGCTGTTACTCGCAGCAATGATGGTTTTTATCCATTTTTTCCCTTCTTTAGTCCAATCAACCTTTTGCATATGTGTTTCCTGTATAAAACATATATTAGCCTGAGATTTAAGTAGCAAATGAAAAAGGAGAGATTTTTTGGACTTATTTTGAAGCCCCCTAACATTCCATGAATCAATCTGAATCGTCATCAATAAACAAAATCAAGGCTTGTAAAAAATGCAAGGGTTGCTATATAATTTAAGTATGGGACTGAGAGAAAACTTAGAGACCATAACATAACATTATCTGTGAAGTAAAGCTTTATATAGGAACCAACATTCATAGAAATGGTAACAAAGTATTCCTTCAAACCCACCCCGGTGTCTATCCACCCCTGCCAGTCAGTTATTTTATCCTCCAGGACTTTTGAGTGCTTATTTTAAAGTTCTAATTCAGCAGCATACCTCTCAACTGTACAAATTTTCGCAGAATGTCCAGATTTTTACCTCATATTTTTGGTGTCTTCCATCTAAAATCTGTACTTTTCTAGCAAATAGCTGAGGATTGAAGTCATTAAATAATGACAAACATTTGAGTTTAAGACTGCAAATCCTTCAGAAAATTCATACTAATGCAAAACCTATTATTCTGTCAACTTTCTAAGTTTTTTAAGAGCAATATTTAAAATCTCTCCCTATTTGTCCTCGATCATTTTAAGCTTTGTCCAGACTTTTTGCTCTAAGAGGTTGAGAGGTATGTTCAGCAGTCTTGATTTGGGTTTCCAGTTTATTTTTTAGGTTATTGTATTTTATCTTGAGCCATGCAGATTTTTGGATAATGACGGCTTTGGCAGCCACCCATTGCATGTCATACGGGATTTGAGTGGATATTAAGTCTTTTTCAGGTTGAGCTATAATACTAGTGATTTCCTGTGCTTCATCTTGGTTTTGAATGATTTTAGGATTTAATGTCCAATTATTGAAATAGGGGACATTTTGTTTATAGGTTTGAAAGTTTAGGGAGATACTGATTTTGAATGATGTGATATAGATCTGGATGATACAGTATATTTTAGTCTATGGGAAACCAAGGTTTGGGAAATTTGGACCAAGTTTATGAGTGGCTGAGAAAAAAGTGAATCTTGATATTGTTTTATCATATTGAAAATTGATATAGGAGTCAGTTAACACAAAGATATTTTGTAGTTCTTCAAGAGCTATAGTAGTACATTGAGACTGCCTGCTTTCATTATACAACCTATCTTTGTTTGGGTTTAATAGAGTGTTCCAGTCCCCACCTATGATGTACAGATGATTTGGGTGGTTAGCTAATATATTAAAGATTTCATAAATGAAGAGATGTTGATTTTAGCAGGGGCTGTATATAGTGAAAAAGAGTAGAGGTTTATTTAGGGTATGATATTCACTAGTAAATAAAGCCAATCTTCCATTAGGGTCAGTTTTAATAGAAGTGATCTCTTCTTGGAAAGATTGATTTATTATAATGGCTACTCCCCTAGATGAAGAGTTATGACCTGCAGCAATTATTTTCTCGGCCCATTTCCTTTTCCTTTCCTTATCCCAGAGTTGACTACCCAAGTGGGTTTCTTGCAGGAAGGTTACTTTAGACTTACTTTGATATGTAAGATGCATGATTAAATTCCTTTTTTTTAATTCAATATCCCCTTAACATTACATGAATCTATTGATATAATTTCGTATTTTGCTTATAAGGTTCTTGATTGATAAGCAAAAAAGTAGCAATATAGCTTGTCTGTTTTTGTGTTAAGCTTTAACATAGATGAACTGATATCTAAGCTCCTATACCCTACATAGGTGCCTAACCACCCATCCCTCTGTTTTAGTGAATATGTATGTATTGGGAAGCAAAATACAGCTAGAATTTGAGCTAAAGTGATATATACATTGAGCAGAGGGATGCCAAAAGTACTCAGAATGTTCCAAACATGAACAGTCATGAGCTACAAACTGTGCAGAGCCTGCCCCTTTTGTTATTGGCATTTGCAGCATATTTACTATCTGACCTATGTTAATATGTTAGTTGTTTAATAACTTGGTATATATAGGATAAGAGAGAGTAAATGCTTGAAAAAGGTTGATATCAGCAGGCACTTATATGTTATATTTCTTAACATTGCTAAAGATATTCTAAATTTACCAAAACAACATTTTGTATAGTGCAGGTCTAAGAGATGCACTTTGGGAGAAGCAAACTTTGAAGTTCCACACAATCTATATATTCACATTATAAAAGACTTATTGTAATCTTTAAGGCTATATTTTCACATTTATAACTATGCTAGTAATATACATACCACATCATCTGTCCTTTATTATCAAAAAAAAAAAAAACACAACAGTAATCAAACTTAGAGAGAGTTCACATCCAGGTCCACTCAATTGTTTTCCCATTAACCAGTGTCACCTTCTCAGATATGCTTGAAAGAGAAGATTCTATTGTAATTCACTATTAAACATATCTCTAGTATAAATATTTATCAAATAATAGTCTTTATGTCTCAACATATTTAATTTTAATATTTCCAGTGTTAAACATGCTGTGCCATATTATTGGTTAATCTATTAGCCAGTTCATGTGTTTGAAGTGAATTATTGCAATCGTTGGTGACTTGAGAAACATCCAGAACAGTAGTATAGCTGATATTGTGGGCTCATTAAGTCATAGGCACTACCAAGTACAAACTAGTCAGCATGATATTGGAACACTGTTAAGTAAAATATATGAACTTACTAATCTCTAAGTAACATATTAATTAGGCTGTTGTATGCAAATGCCTCAACCAGAATTACATGACCCTATTCTAAAACATTATTCAGTGCAGAAATATATGCTTCTTTAGTTTTTTTCCCCTCCTGGAGAGAAGAGAGTTATGCATGTATAGCTGAAATAATACAAGAAACCACAATTATAATCATTGAGAAGTGTTTAAGACATGACAGCATATTAGAAACCCTTTGTTCCAGATGCCATTAAACTCCTTCTTTCTTCACAGCTGCAGTGACATAAAGGAAGGCAACTTTGATCTATTTAAGCATGCACTCAGAAAAGGGAGCTTTCCATCATTCATAAGTGTAAGCAGTTGCTAACAAACAGTACCCATAGCCGGCCTTAGGCATAGGCCAACTAGGCGGCAGCCTAGGGTGCCGCTCTAGCAGGGGCTCATTTCCAGTATTTATTTGCTGTAAGTAGACCAGGATGGGGGCACCAAGTGGTGTGGTGGGGGACGCTGTGGAACCCTTTTGCCTAGGGCACCAGTTGACCTAAGGCCGCTCCTGACAGTACCATTAGTTATCCTGTGTAGTAGAAAGTCTTGCAGTAGTGCAGGAAGGTAGGCAGAGTTACTAAAGCCACTTACAACATTTTCTTTTCTTGGATTTTGTAGACAACAGGTAACTTCTTATAGAACTTTCTTCTTGGCATTTAGAGCAGTGTAGTGGCTTGAAATAATCAATGCTGTGTTAGAAAATAGTTAGACTTATTTTTCCAGCTTTTCTGACCCAGTTTTAGCATATAATTTGTTCCCAGAGATGCATTGGGGCAAGAAACAAGTCAGTGATGACATCATAGAGTTGAAAGGTGAAAGGATCAAGAAACTTTCTGGTTTTGAAGAGGATTATGAGAAATAGAACACCAAAACACTAAACAGACCTCCAGGCCTGCAAATAAAAATGGAGGTTTTGTTTCTAGATGATTCCAAGACAGAAACATGCAGAATAACTTGTTGAAACTCTCCTAGCATTGTCCTTGGCCTCAGAAAAGGTGAATTGGGTTGTTTCAAGCTGGATTAACTTTGAAGAGATGCAGAAAAGTGGATTTTGCCTCCTCAAGGGTTTCAAGGGATATTTTTCCATCTTTGTGATAGAAAATTAATGTAGCAGGGTATTTCATTTGATATCGAATCTTGTTTTCTATAAGGTAAGTGCAATATTTGCTAAGTTTCTGGCAGTTTTGCTTAATTTCAAAAGGGAGAGCTTGAGTTATAGTGATTTTATGTGCTCTCCATCTAAAGTTCTTCTTAACTTTATCTGCTGCTAATATTTGTTGAACATGTGTTGAGTCTAACAGTCTGATATATACTTGCCTCGGAGATTCATTTGTTTATGCACACCTTATAGCTCTGTAGGGTTTTTCTATTACTATGTCATTCAGGGGGTCTTTATTGTTCAAGAGAGAGCTTAGTATTTCTTTGATTATTGTAATTAAGTTATTGTGGCAGCTTCTGGCTTCTAGTCTACCATTTTTTGTTGTATTTTTTTTAATAGTGCTGTTACTGGTCTGAAGCTTTTGCTTGAGTTAATTTATTTTTAGTTCATTGTCCATAGCTTTGGCTTCATTCTGTTGAAGTCTAAGCATACTTTGGTCCAGGCTAGAGCCAAATGTGGTTAGTTTATATGAAAAACCTTGCACTTCTGTTTGTAAAGGTTGCAGTGCATTTTTAAGGTCTTACAATGTTAAAGATTGTTCCTGTTTTGATCTGAGAGCCATCTTAGCAGCCTCTTGTTGTAGCTTGTTAGCTTTTTGCCTTTTGGAAGTGGTGTTTTTACAGGAGTAGAAACCATAGATAGTTTGGGTTTCGTGTTTAAAGTTTCCATTTGACCTGGTTGGTTCTCCATTTGGTGTCCAATGTTAGATGCTTGGTAATAAAGAAGAAGTTTTTATTTAGTAAATCCTGTTTGGAGATGCTTTTTACTTATTTTTCTTGTTTTAGGCCTGTGTATCTGGAAGAATCCATACCATGCAGTTCAGGGCTCAGCTTCCACTAAGTAGTATTTTTATTCAAAAAGAAAGGATCCGGCAAAAATATAGATGAAAAAAGCAATTATTTGTATTCCTGTTTTAATCCTTTGGTGTTTAGAGTATTTTCTTTGAGCGACGTGCCAGCTTAAGGTCAGATGAAAGTTTAAGATTTCAGGATCTGCACAGTCAGTGTGCTTACAGGCTGTCCACCATTGTGGAATCCCCAAAAGACACAGTACTTAAAGAAATCACAATGCTTTTTCTTTTTTTGAAAAAAATGCTGACATATGTTGCTTCTCTGGGATGACAATTTCTTCTAAGCATGTAAACCCAGTTCTTTTTAACCATCCAGCAGTGCTATTTTTTTACCTAGCTGAATGCTGTATTTGGTCACATTCATAAAATGGGGCCAGGACACGAGAGGATATGGAGTCTGTCTTTATATGATTGTGCACATATGTTTCTAATAAAGATGATGATGGGTACATATCCACTATTTTCCTGATAATGTGACTAATGTTCTTTGACACCCATCAGTGAGAAGTAATAAACAAATATATGAAATATTAATATTTAATTTTATTACATAGGTAACCTGCAAATGCTGGATGCATCCCAGTTCAGCTATGTTAAAGGAAGACCATGCCTATTTAATCTAGTGATTTTTTTTGAGAGGGTCACCAAAGCACTGGATGAAGGTAAGACTGTGGATACAGTTTACATTGACTTGGCCAAGGCTTTTGATACAATATCCCACTCAGGCATTATAGACAAGCTCACTAATTTAGGTATAAACCCTTTTTATCACCCACTGGATAGCCAGCTGGCAAACTGATAGGACCCAGGAGGTCAAAAGTAGTGAGGCTACCTTCACCAAGTGGCCAGTCACTAGGGGAGTTCCACTGGGCTCGATATTGCGTCTGCTCCATTTTTTGTATCAATTTCTCTAAAATGCAAGCAAATGCAGAAGATTTCTGGCTGAGTAAGTTTGCAGACAATTGTAAGCAGGGGATTATCATCAGCTCCCCTGCAGACACTAGTATTATTCAAGAAGGTCTGTCTCTGACTAATAAATGGTACCAAAGCCACGGTCTTAAACTCAATAGTAAGAAATGCATAATTATACCCTATGGGAAATAAACCATCCCGGATAATTATTTTGTGGATAATACACCCCGAAGAGTTGACCCAGATAAAGACAGCAACATTACTTTCGACCACCGCATGGCCACAGTGGTGAGGAAATCCTTTCGTGTTGTGCAACTTATAAGTAAGGGCATGGCATCTAGGTCCAAAAAGGCCATTATCCCACTGTACTCTGCTCTTATCAGACCATTCATAGAGTGTAATGCTTCCTTTGGTATGTACCTGACCAGGCATATGCAGCAACTAGATCAACATCAAAGGTTCCTTACAAAAACAATATAAGGCAGAACAAACATGCCTTATGCAGAGAACCTTAAAGCCATTTCCCTCTACTCCTATAGATTGCTGAGGGGTTATCTATGCTCTGCTTACAAGGCATCCACAAACCCTGCACTTATAACTCTCTTACATATTCATAAGTCAAAGCGTACCAGAAAAACAAGGTCTAGGGACCTAAATTTTGTCTGTGACTTAAACAGTACATGTTGGAGAGACATATATGTGTCCCAGATACTGTCCCTCCTATGGAGCAGGCTTCCCATACATGTGAAGCTGAATTTGTCTATTACCCAGTTTATTTAAGAACAACCTAGACAAGTGGATGGGGAGTAGGAAATTAACACTGGGCTTGGCACACATGTCCCTTATCAACAGAGGTACCCTATAAATGACTGTACCTCAGTGCCCTATTTGGATGCAGGATATCATTATTCTTTCAGGAAAACTTGGCTAGGCTTAGAAAGGCCCCTCGGATCATTAGCCTAGTAACAGTCTATGAATCTATAATTGCAAATACCATTCCATGCATTCCTAGCATATGGATGTAGGCATTCAGATATTCTAACTTTACAGTTTAATGGGACGCTACAGATGAGAATCACTGTTCTTGAAAACAGGGTAATAATAATAGCAATAATCAAATATAGGCAAGTGGAATATTTTACTTTTTTACATTACCATAAATGCCCCTTCCTGTGATTCTTGCATGTGTATATTGTAGAACACTTTCACTGTCCTGTGATAGGCTGTGTGATTCAAATATTGTAGAAATGCATCCACACAATGTAAACTTCAGGGCTAATAAAGTGAATTGTCTTGATGCGGCATTAATTTAACCATTTCACTAGTACAAAAGATGATGAAGGGAGACTGTGCCATTTTTTTTTTTCATTTCTTGAAAAACATAGCTGCTTGCTATCCATTGGTGAGAAATAATATGCAAACATAGGCAAGAGATATACAATTAAAATGTATTATAGAAAACAATAATGATTATTACACGGTGGCTACATACCCTGCAACAGTTTTCATGGCTTGGCATACACATCTCTTTCTTACTCTTATAAGAAGAAGAAGAAGTAGTCAGATATAAGCATGAGAAATATTTCTCAAGATTTCAAATATAATTTGGTGCAGAGTTTGCATTTCAATGTAGAAGTTTGTATGTTTCTGCTTAGCAGTTAATGCTTTTTCTTAGACAAATGTATTTCTACAGGAAAACAAAATATTTATGTGGAAAGATCACTTGGCAATACGGTTAATGGCTTCACAGATGCGGCCCTCTTACTCCCAGTATTGAGCAGTAGTAGCCTTATACTGGCAACAGGGTTATTTCAATTTACAGGATTGCATATATCATTTGCTGTTCTGTCTGCATGTGTATGCTAGGGTCTACTTCTAAATTTTGAACTTTCAAAATGTTGACTTTCTTATGGTCGAGACAACAAGATCGAAGTTATGAAACTTCGAACCATTTAAATGGAGATCACTGTACAGCAAAGAATGGTATATTTCTGTTTTCCTCACTGTAGTGTGATGTCAAGGTTAGTACATTTAATTAGCAGGGAAGGGGTGCAGGGGGGCTTGCCACCCAGCAAAAATGTAAAAAAAAAAGATTTTTTTATTTAAATATTAAAGTTTCAAAACTTTGATCTTATGATCTTGAAAGTTCGAAATTTAGAAGTACACCCATATGTTACAGTATTCTGCAATAGCTTCACTGTTCCATGGTGCTGTCTTTGCAAGTCTGAATTCTGCATTCCTTCAGCCCTGCACAGTAGAACATGGATACCAGGAAAATCTTAAGACTGTATTAAATATATTGTGTTTCAAAAAAAAAAGTAAAAAGAATGCTCATGAGGAGAGAACATATAACCCCGGATTCACTAATCTTCCATGCAGGACTAGCTTAGTCCTGCACGGAAGCACCCTTGTAGGAGGAAGACGGCAGCGTGCCATGCATATTAATAAAGGCGCACTGCCAGACTGCTCCTAGGCTTACACAGAGCATGTACAAGTGCAAGGGGAGGGTCTGAGAGCAGAGCTCTCAGAATAAACATGCCCCTGCAATGTAGAACAGCACAAAGTGGAAATAAATGAGCAAGACCATTCATAGGTGTCCGCATATCTCCACCAATAGTCTCCCATGTGTACAATAGCAACAGGACATACATATCAAAAGAAGAAACCCCTTTATTTGTTTTTTTTAAACTCTGAGTACAGATAACCGTAGGTGTGTGGGTGTGCCCATTGCTTAGCTATGGTTAAAGCAGCTTAAAAGGCTAAAGAGGATAACAAGGAATATATATGCAAATGAAGCAGCACAATAATAGTATAGTGGGCAGAGCATTCACCTAATGAGCAGGCATTCCCGGTTCGAGTCCCACTGCAGCACAGTCTATTTTACATGGCAAAGCATGGTATAACCAATATTTTTATTGCAAAACCCACTAAATAACATATATTTATGAACTGGTGTACTGCAGGAAATGCACATGTGAACAGTCAGTGTCATAATGAATAAGACAGTAGTAACCAGGTGTAAGCACAGATAAGCAGTAGTAAGCATATGTAAGCACTAGTAAGCATGTTTAAGGGTGTTTTCATGGGGGTACGCATTGTCTACACAGATTAAGCAAAGTTGAAGCTAACTGAATGTAAGAAACTATAACCTAAAATAAGCAGTGCTTACCACCGAGCTAACCCACACAAACCCGCTT
Source organism: Protopterus annectens (assembly GCF_019279795.1). Lineage (NCBI taxonomy): Eukaryota > Metazoa > Chordata > Ceratodontiformes > Protopteridae > Protopterus > Protopterus annectens. Next base: position 81,311,710 of record NC_056734.1, on the reverse strand, counting down.
ACAACTGCTTTAAAGTGCCTTAATCACTCTGTATCCAATGGGCCTTTGTCTGCTAAACAACAAAATAAACAGCAATGCAGGTCTCGAACCCAGGACCTTATACATCATAGTCCCAGTAGTTATCCACCAAGGAATAACAGAAGTATAGAAGAATGAAGTAGTAGTAAACATGTCCTCACCATAATATAACCAAACTGAATCTGTGAAAGGCATCAATATACAGTCATATGTGCCATAACTGACTACATAACATAAATATGTGAACTGGAGTACAGCAGTAAGCCCAGAAGTGAGATGTACTTGTAATAGAGTGTTGAAGACTCCAATAAAACACAAGGACCCCACAGAGTGAACGTACACATCAATCAGGGATACAAGGCATACATATAAGGTGTAATGAATAATAACACAATGCCAAAAAGGCATTATAATGAATGTCCAGCATTGCACAGGCCAGCTTAGGAGGTGTGAGCAATGTGTACACCAGCTAACTCTTTGTGTCCAGTGGTATACCTCTTTAAACAATGCCAACCTTAGGTAAGCAGGTTTGCCCATAGCTTAGCCTTTTCAAAACTGGCCAATCATGAAAACGTGTGGAAAATCGGCCTTACTTAAACCCAAAAGGCAGGAATATGGCTCATAACTGGTTGTAGCTTCCCCTTGCAGGCACTATGGCAGTAAGAGGAGAAGGAGTGCACTTCCAGACGCAGCACTAGTGCATCCATGAGTCCAAGATCATGGCTGGACTCCTGGTTATAGACCAAGCACAGAGGCTGCTGCAGGGCCAGTACCAGGGCTCCCAATATAAGGCAGAGGCCTGGGACCTTCTCACCCATGACCTCACCAGTGCCACTGGCATACCCCGAACTGGTGAGCAGGTCAGGCACCACTATGCTGATCTGAAGTGGCAGAAGGTGAACATCTTGGAGGAGTGGCTCCAAAAGGCTAGAGCATCAGGGTATGTCCCAGCCATTTGTAAGTATCAGTACACTACCTGCTTAATAATTGCCAACTCAGGTAGATCAATGAAAGGTATGGCTTAATATTCCTCTTATGTCCCCCACAACTGCAATGGAGAGGGTCGCGAACCAGAAGGCCCACATCTGCTGCCTGGCGCAATTGTGACGCAAGGCAGGTTAGTAATACTCATGTTTTTACTGTCCTAGGAAATAAAAATAAAAGTAGTAGTAAAGTAATTGCTAGTATAAAACATGTATTGTTCAAGGCAAGTACTGCATACACCAGAGAATATGTCAGGAAGAGTCTCATATTGTTAGTATGGCAATAAAAGTGTAATACCCTGACAAAACAGGTCTAACTGCTGGAATGTTTGTGTATATTTTGGTATCATATGGTAATGTAGAGTTGCAATCTTGTAATAGTACTGTAGTATTAAGCACTGTTACCCACACCATGCACCATAACGTGAATGTGTAGAAATGCATGAATATGACAGGTGTAATCCCCAGAGGCCATTTAGTACAACTAAGAGACACATAGACAGTAAACGGGGGAAATGCAGACAACAAAACCCAAAATAGCACATGCAACTGAGATGTGAACTGTTGTTTTATTAGCACACACAGCCACAGTGTGAATCCTGCCAGTGGTAGTAGTCTGCAAACAGAATTATACACCATAACAGATATGTCCAGACTTTCTATTAAAGTGGCCCATATCTAATGCCATCAACCTGTCCCCTGGGAAATCAGTGGGATGATCCCAGACGTATAGGCAGCAAACAGGAAATACAACTGATTGACACACATCTATGACAACAAACCTGGCACACTAGCAACTCTGCAATTCCTTATGTGACAAAGAAGCCACTTATGTCCCATTTACACCCCAGCCTGTTAAGCTGTGGTCAGAGTATGTATAGTAACAGAGTGAGATGTATGTGCATAATACTAATGTGTAATCTGGAACCTTGTGTGGCAACAGTCAGGTAGTGCTAACAAACATTGCTCCCACAGGTACATTGGATATGAACACTGTGCTGTGAAATACAGACCAATATAATCTGTACTGTCACAGCTGTCAGAAAAAACTAAATTGCAGGTAAAACCAGTTTATGTGTAATGATGTTGACAGCCATACTAATGTCCAATATAGGTCTATAGGGTAGTGTAGTAAGACTTGTAAGGTACAGATAACAGAACTAACTAGGAAAGTAATGTGGAGTACAGGAATATACTACTTGTAAATTGACATCTTTATCTTCCCCGCCTAATCTCCAACAATAATTAACATACCCACCCCAACTGATATGTACCGACTCTGATAATGGCCAGTCATTTGATAAATATTCTAATGGTTCCCATGCATATGCCATATTGAATTATTCCAACATTGTTGCCATCAACGTACCTGCATGCTGTTCTTATTACCACTGTGGTCCCATATATGCATGTGTTCTGTTTGTTATGCAACTGTTCCATATCTGTTATCTGGGATAATGGGAATATCTATGCATGTTGTTATACCTAACCCTGGAAGGTTTTGACTATTATTAACCCATATAACCAGGTCAGAGATCTTCTACGCCAGCTGGAGGGCCGCAAGTCATGATTACAGAGTCAGCCTGGCTCTGCGGCTCAGCCCACAGCACAGCCACCTTCGGGGCTGTGAAGGTGCAATGGTGACTGCCCATGGGTAGGGACCTCAGTCCCACTGTTGCCACTATGGGGCTTGTGGGCTTCCGATATCCCAACACCCCTCCCCATCAAGGTGTTTACCCCCCACATGTGTCATATACTGCCCCTGTATGCATCTTGTGTGTCTTGTCTGTTAACCTACCCAGCCTACCTCCCCAAATATACCTACTACCCATCCCCAACATCCCACTCCCACCTGAAAACAAAAGGCAATCTGTTCCCACAAAAAAAATCTTGCCTCATACATAGCTGTCCATTTTGCACATGTGTCCACTGCACACATGTAATCTGGTCTAATTGGCATCACAATGTATTGTTGTTGTCCTCACCCCACTCCCAGGGGTTCAAGTGTCCAAATCTACCTCCTAATGCAGTGTATATGCACAGCTGTTGCTGTAGAAGAAATGAGTAGCTATGGACTTTCCCTACACCCTTCCTGCACATCCCTAGCTACATTCCCTACTGTCACATGGCACATTTGAGCAGTTGTAAGCGGGTTTACACAGGGGTAAGCACTGCCTATACAGGTTAAGCAATATAGAAGCTAACTGAGTATAACACACTGTAACTGGAAGTTAGCAGTGCTTAGCTCGGCTGGGTACAAATAGGGATATATGTCAAATACTGCTCTTATACACTTAAAACATTGATAGTTACACAGTTATATGTATTAAAACACATATTTTGAAGGAGATGAAGTCTGAAACACAAAAGTGTCGGCACTAGTTACTGACTTCAATCCTGAGATCATCCATGTCAATTGCCAAAAGAATGAGGTACAGGCCAAAATTATGATCCGAACATGCATGGACATATGGACAGATAGATATCCGTAAATGTACACAGATAGACAGCTATATCTATATATATATATATATATATGTATATATATATATATATATATATATATATATATATATATATATATATATATATATATATATATATATATATATATATATATATATATATATATATATATATATATATATATATATATAAGACTCACAAATAATCATATAACATCATTTGTATATAGATAGCTAAAAATATTCATATGTATGTATATATGGATTCACTTCAGAAGCTCGAAATACTGAAATCTCGAATTTCAGTATCTCGAGCCCAAGAAACCGAATCCACATAACAACGAAAACTAAAATCCACAAAATTCAAAACCTCGAATACCGGAGGTTTTGAATTTTGTGGTTTTACTACACACACACACACACACACACACACACACACACACACACACACACACACACACACACACACACACACACACACACACACACACACACACACACACACACACACACACACACCATCCTCCACACAAACACACACAATAACTCTACTACATGAAAGCAGTGGGGCAAGCCACCCTGCACCCACCATGTGGGGGGCAAGCCCCCCACACCCCCCTACTTAAATATTCTCAATCCGAGGTTGCACTACATACAAGCACACACAAAACACCACCACACAAGCTACATTCTCCTCGCACACACACACACATCACAGCAACAAAACACAATGACACACACCACAGGCCCTACCCAAACCCCTTAACACACACATACTTAGCTGAATACATGACCACAGCGGAAGCTTAAAAGCGCGAAATTCAAAACCTCCGTTATTCGAGGTTTTAAATTTTGTGCTTCTAAACTTTCGCTATTATGTGGATTCGGCTTCTTGGGCTCGAAATACTGAAAATCGAGATTTTAGTATTTCTAGCTTCTGAAGGGAACCCATATATATATATATATATATATATATATATATATATATATATATATATATATATATATATATATATATATATATAAAAGGGTTTTATATATGTAATTATGTGTGTATATATGTATATATATATATATATATATATATATATATATATATATATATACAGATAGAAATGTGTATAGCATTTCCACATGGGAACAAAATCCTGAACCACTCACTACAACATAAAAGACCATAAGCACTGTTAATGTGGGTGGGGGTTCAAATGAGGTATACCTGGAAATTAGTGCTATGTTATCCCACTCCGCAGCCCTAACGGGTATTCTGTGCAATCCAATATCCAACGCATGCAGTTCTTGACTTCAGGACCCTCCATGACACAGCTACAATGCTTTAACAGTAATCCAATTCACCTGAAAATGTCAGGGCAATATCTGTAACATATCATGCAGAAAAGTCACTCTACCGTAGGGAATGTACAATGTGAAAGGAGTACACATTACAATGGTTCAGATATGCACACACATCTATGCATTGACAAATACGTTCAGATATATATATATATATATATATATATATATATATCTATATATATCTATATATATATATATATATATATATATATATATATATATATATATATATATGAGATATATATAGGTGCGTGCTCATATACACAGACAAAAGGTATTGGTAGCCATACATATGTAGAAGTAGTGTGGAAGTACTGGGGTGCAAGGTATATCCCTCAGCCACAAGCCCTGTAACTGGCACCTGTGAAATGTGTAGTGTGGCAGCCATTCCCACAAATGAGAATACTTACATTAAACATATACCCACTCACAATTCAAAGGACATGACATGACACACAGGTATGCATACACAGAAAACATTTTTTTGTGTACTATATAATAATGTATGCCATTACTTACAGCACATATATTTTGAAATATGTAATCAGTGATGAATGCAAGACCCACACAAAACAGTAGATGCAAGCAATGTGGATATATAACATACTATGCTGTCCAGGCCAAGGCCCCTCAATTAGTACAACAGTAAACAAAGGATTTGCCTTCAAGATAAGTTACAATCAACAATTACAGATATAGTTCAGCAGCCTCCAATTACACCCTGTTATCAAGCCCTAGGGGGAAATGTATTAGTTGTGGTAATGTCAATGTATCTGTCACATGTATGGATCCTGACCAACATATTTTGTGAGAGTCCAAGATATGACTGGGATGACAGCAGGAATGCTAGCTGTAAATAATGATAGGCCATTACCTAACAACCCCTAACTGTATCACAGCAGAACACAGCCTGCCATATATGTGGAGGACAGAGGCAGGAACACAGGGTCATACTTGCAATATTGCTGTTATACACCCTGGAAATTGCTGGTGTTACAGGATTTGTTGCAACATATTCTTATGCAGGAATAAGACATCAAAACACAAATGGATGTAGCCATGTACTGGTAGCATGCAACAGACTGCCAGTGATATATCTAGGACAAGACCTTTGTGGTGCACAGACAAATCCAAACAGACAATCCACTGGCCATCATGTAGATAGGCCCACAGTTGAGAACTATGCAAATAGACTGCATTCCATCCTAAACTACTATGTACACACAAACATTGCAAGACCAACAATATACAGTGCACATAACAACACTACTCACTCTATCTGTAGGTCTGGAACCTCATACAAATGTGTAGTTGGCCTGTGTCTGCAAGTCCTGCTGTAAGAGGCATTGCAACCTGCTGTCTATAACATTGCTGCCTATATACAGGAAGGATGTCCTCCATACTGGAAAGGTTAAGGGACAATGCCCACATGAGTCAGTATTTTATAGTACTGGGTTGCCATGACAGTGGTTATCCAAAGTACTACACAGCAGGCTGCATGCAGTTAGCAACTGTTACACATTGATTGGTGCAGAGCCCATCATCTGATCATGTGCATCACCTACAAAAGCCATGCTGCAATCCATTCAAACCAGCTCAATCACTCTAGTGGAGAGAGAGAGAGAGAGAGAGAGAGAGAGAGAGAGAGAGAGAGAAAGAGAAGAGAGATAGAGCCTTAAACAACAGAAAGCTGTCACAGCTGTCAGAAAAAACAAAATTACAGGTATGTAAAACATATATGCATTTAACTGAATGCAGTATGTGGTATAGAATAATAGCATATATGATGTGGAATGATTTATATGTGCCATCTGTACTTGTCTCTGTAATGATGTTCTGCTGAACAACTGCTCTGGACAATGCTGTCTGTCCCTGTAGGCAGTGGGGCATACCTGCCAACTGTGTAGATCAGCAATGAATGACAAAGATGTAAGCCATAATATCTGTGTTTGGTATGTTAGTGTGCGCAATAGCTGGTGGTGAAAGTACTGCCGTCATGATAGACACATGGGTGTCAGAGCACACCACTTGCAGGACAGTCATGTTAATGTGCAATGTAGCATGCACAAATACCATAGGTGTATAATAGGTTTACCAGCAATCTCTCACCATATATACCACTCTAATGTTAGTCTGTGTTCACATGTGACACCTGTCTGTGTTGCAGCAAGGCAGAACAGTGCAGCTGTGAATGAAAGAGAGTTACAGAATGTGGACCAGATGTCTGTATGCACCCCACATATAGATAAATATCTGTGTGATATATAATTAGACACGTATATCTATAGATATACAGACACTCATATAGATATAGGTATATAAACAACCCACAAGATATATCTACACATATATGTATATATATATATATATATATATATATATATATATATATATATATATATATATATATATATATATATATATATATATATGTATATCTTTATAGTGGCACTGACAATGGCATGCAGGTGAAATAGTCTGTAACAGGCCAGCAAAGATAGTGTCCCCACAGGGAACATGGTACAAACACATAACACAAATTGTGGTACAATACAACATATGTCCCAATGGTAGTTAAGCTGTCGACAGACCAATTTCATTGTGTGAACGGTTTGTTGTAGCTGATATGGTGGGTGGAGACAGAGATGTGTATTAAGATCTATGGTAACCCTGCTGTATGAGTTGGTCAGACCTGTTTTCATCTTTATGTTTTCTAGGGAAGATGCCTCACACCAGACTGCCACCATTCAGTGCCACAGAAACTGATGTAATCATTGAAGACACGATACAGCTCTACCAACTGCTTTTCGGCCAGAGAGCCCATGATCAGCAGGAGAGAACCATCCTGTGGAACGATGTAGTCCACAGGGTTAATGATGTTGGCCTGCAGGACCGCAGCTATGAGCAGGTCCAGCATCATTGCTCTGACCTGCTTCACCATGTACGTCGGTGTGCAGCTGCTGTACAGGGGGAACCACCTCACAACAGGGGGGCATGCCATCCATCCACCCCTCACCCATGTGGAGGAGCTTCTCAGCAGCCTTGTGGCACCTGCCCACCTGCAGGACCAACAACTGGCAGGGAGCATTGTGGAGGTGGGTGCCACCTACACACCTGCAGAGGAGCATTCAGGTAAGGCCCCAGAGCACATCATTAGACCACTCTTGTGTATGCATCCACATCTGTACAGGTACATCATGCATACCTGAGATGTCCTATACATAGTCTGTTGTTGTCTAGTATTAATAAACAGTTGTGCATAAGCTGTAGTATTGTGGACTTCTACTGCTGATGTACCATAATGCTGCACTCACCCTTTATGAATGCCACAGCTGTGACCACTGACTTCAATGTTCTCAAACTCTTATGTAGGTCCCTCCAGGACATCACCAAGGCAGCAGCCTGTAGCCGGAGAGTATGGTTCATGTTCATGCTTGACAATACACCAGGCATGTAATAGCTATGGGATATTCCATGCACACATCTGACACACCTACCCATACTGCATGCTGTACACATTCATGTTTTGTTGCTTTGAAATGCACTGCATCACAGTAGAGACCATGATGGGGTATCGGAAGGGTACATCAGACACATGTAAGATAACTAACATCCTGTCATTGTGAAATGTGTCCACAGGGATGAGAAGTGTGGCAGGACACACAGTCTACAGTAGGGACATGTGTGAAACAACACCCTCATATGGTGCTACAGCTGTAAATATACTTGTATTACAATAGCAACCGTTACAGATCGACACTATGTCATAACATAGTACTGTGGTCCACATAATTAGCTGGTAGGCTGTTGCACGTAGTTTCCCATTCTTGGGACACTGCAAATTGACACATGTGTAGGACATAGTTGTTAAGCATCTGCAAAAAGGCTGGAGGTGGTGAGGGTGTGTCATCATGACACAGCAGTGCACTGCAGCAAGGATCCTATGTATACTAGGAATGGCTGTATCTGCAATCAGGTTACGTAACTGTGGCAGACGTAACCCTGACCCCACAGCAATAGTGACAGTAATGTGTGCACTCCAAGGGATGTGCACATGAGTAGACCTTGCAACCATGCAGAGTTGTGGGACATGTGTAGGGCCCCCCATAGCCATGATAATGGCTGGTGGTTGTCAGTGTAATAGACTTGTGTTGGTCATACATGCACCGCTGATGTGATCTGTAAAGCAGACGTCAGGCATTCACAAATGACATCTGTTCACATGTCATCCCAGGCATGAGTTGCACTAACACATAAGGGCTGTTAGCATTGGAGCTGACATAACTAACCCAGTACTACATATGCAGCAATGGTTTGTACACCTGTGAGGTATAGTGCACAGCACAAGGCAGGGTGCAGAACAGGTCCACATTAACACTTTGTACATGGGTGCAGTGTTATCAAGGGGAAGGGCCATCACCTACCAACACAGCCCATGCATCACACACATGTATACTAGCGCTAGCATGAAGTCACTATAGTTGCACTTCTTGCTTTTGAGTACCATATGTAATACATGCTGACAGAAGGGTGATGGGAGGACTGTGTGTACAAAAGTTGTGCAACCTCACATGTAGGTGTGTGTGTGGGGGGGTGTTGAATGTGTCTGTAAGTGCAATTTGGTGGAGTGGAGTGTGGTTGATGCATGTCAGATGTGTGTGTACATGTGTGTCTGTTTGTGTGGCTGTCCATGTATGCACAGGTGATAGTGGGGTTGATCACATGGCAGAACTTCTCCTTGGGATTGTGCTGTAAATGTACATGGAGTGACACATTAGACACCAGGACAACCTGTCTGATATGTGAACCCAGGACAGCTGATAGCCTAACAAGGTCTGTAGCATGGAACATGCATTGGGAGGGAAAGTACACACCAGGTATACACATCATATTGCCAGCAGCAGATAGATAACTGACTACCCACATATGTAGCACTACTAATGCAATGGGGAATTACCAGATCACACCAGTGAGTGTATCCAGATATTGCTGTTGTCCACATGATGGGATGATTGTGCAGCACATGTGGCATGGACTGAGAAAGACTGTAGTATGAGATTCCGGTGGGTGACATATGTAATGAATGTAGCAACCCCAATCATATAGGGGCCATGTGCACCATGACTGGACATACACAGGGTAATACTGGATGACAGCAGTGAGACCATGTATAACCTACTCCACTCAAGTCAGGGAGGTGATGGAGTAATAGGTCTTGTGTTGTGATCACATGTGTAGGCATGGAAAGCAATGATATGTTAATAGGTAGTATTAATGAGTGTATGTTAGCAAGTGCCATGCAGGGTGGGGAACATATGTAACTGAATGTGGGACTGTCTGTAAACCCAGGGACAGGGAGGTAGTAAGGCGGACTGTCAGTGTGTGTGTGTGTGTGTGTGTGTGTGTGTGTGTGTGTGTGTGTGTGTGTGTTTGTGTGTGTGTGTGTGTAAATGTGTGTACTATTATGCAATGCTGTACAGGTCTTAAAGTGTGTGTTTGTTTCCCCCACAGGTGGTGAGGTGGGTCAGGGTCCCTCCTGCATGCAGTCTGAGGTTGGTGTCCATACAGACACCGATGATAATGATGATAGTACTGTTAAGGCACATGTGGGGTTGTTAGAGGCCAACACTGTGCCATCATTTGTTATCACCCTTCTAGCCACCCCAAGCCCGCACACAGTTACAATGCCCCTACAAACCCCATCACAAGTGGCCATAGCAGAGGGACAGTTGGCTGTTGGTGCCAGTGACCAGGAAAGTGTGGTAACCATGCCAAATGTGTCAGGTCACAGTCAGCATAGCTGGATATTTGGCAGGGTACTGCATCGGCAGATATACCGTGGTGATTGTGAGATGGCCACTGATCATCATGCCCCTAGCAGAGGCACCACAACTGGTACCATCAGGAGCATGTTTCAGGCCATAATGGAGGCACAGGCACGTATGGAAATATACACCAGACAAGGCCTGAGGCTGCAGAGGGCTGCTTTCTCATCTGTAAGTGACAACATCCGCGAACTTGCTGCTGCCCTCCGTGAACAGACCGAGGTCATGGATAGACGGTGGTGTGAGATTGTGGGCCTCCTCGACTGTGGTATGTCCGTGCTTGAACATGTGGTGGGAGTGGTGCGATGGCCACGTGGATGTAGGCCAGAAACTTCCAGCAGCTGCTGGTCAACATGGACGTGCTAGGATGCCAAGCCACTCCTGTAGTGGCAGTACGAGTCCCAGCACACCACTGGGGGTGCTGTCCACACCACAGCAGGCCTCGTGCACTTGGCCCTGGCCAGTCCCAGGTGGGACATGGTTCCAGTGGACATCTGTCATCATCAGGGGAGAGTAGCACCTCAACGTCTGTACCTGCATGTGCCCATGGAACCCCTGGCAGGCACAGTCAGCATGTCCATGGCTGGAGGCAGTGAACTGCAAACCCTGCCAGGTATGGTCTGCAACTGTCCAACAACACCTGTAGAAGGCAGCCACATGGCAGAACTGTGTGCATGCAAACCCACACACTATGCAACCACACCTAGGGCAACCCCATAACAACACACAACACATCACCACACCCCAATCAAAGACTAAACCCCTCACCCACACACACATGGTGACAAATGTATGGGCCACTCTCAGCCTCTGGCAAACCAGCAACACACCCTGTGCATATGATGATACCTATGCCACAGTGGTCACCAGAAAGTGGTATGTGGGACATATACTGGGTGTACCATGGTGCAATGACAGCACATGCAGCTCCCACATTCCCAATGGATATTGCACACACTGGAACCCATCATGATTCTCTGGCATACCCACTATCACATATTGCCAATGATGGCAATACAACCAATTGTATATCACAACAGTGGTACAACAGGGATATGCATGTAATGCACATGCCACAGGCATAGTAGGGTGTTGCATTGTGATGCTTCACCTACGGGCAGCAACAACACTATCTGTACTACTCTGTGGCAATGTGTAGTGTAATAGGAGTATGTGGCCTTGGAATGATGCACCCTACAGATATGCAGACATGCACACATACACACACTTGGCAGATCTCAATGGGTTTCCAACGCCTATTGACTCATTTGTACAACACTGTTGTGCTGGTACTGCAAGGCACATGTAGCTGTTAGGGAGAGGAGTGTAACAGGGTACATGTCATGTCAAATACAGCAGTGGCCACATCTGACTATGGCAATGGGAGTGGAGGTGGTTGTGAAGGCTGTCATGGAATTCTCAATTACAGATGTACTAACACACAACCAATGCTCTCCTCAGTAATACACATGTGCACATCAATACTGTGGTGCATTGCTGCAGGTGGTCATAGCTGTGTACCTGGCTATTGTCCATGGAGGGATTGGATGTGTAGGGGGTATGTGTACATTGGTATCATGCTACCTTCCATGTACCAGCAGACGATCTATCAACAGATACCATGTTAGTGACTGGCAGGGTGAGATTGACATGCATCAGCCAATCCTCTGGGTGCCTCCTGCACATGGCCACTGAGGTGATCCAGTTGACATGTATGCAACATGAATGTTAGTGTCTGTGATGGAGACCTGTACCCAAGCATGTTCAGTTGACTTTGGTAGTGTAGTGTAGATGCCCATGGCATGTGGCCCATACAGGGTGTTGTCTCCTATATATGACAGGTAGTACACAGCTGTCCACACATGTCAGTGTCAGTCAAGCATAGGTTGTCTGTACGTATCCCAGCTGGATACCTGCCATCTGCACATCTGTAGGGGGACTAACAGACACCAGTTTGGCAGGTAGCTATGCAGTAGGATGAATATCTCAACAGATGGATGTTTGACAACATTATGTATGCCATTACTACATGTAAGCCATCATTAACATCTGCTGTACAGATAGTACTCTACAGTTGCATTCCACATGTCTGATTATTATCCAGTAGGGGATATATACGGTGATACAGCTCACACACCAGGAACACGACAGTGAGCCCACAAAGTGCAGCTATGCCTGCAGGTGTGCTTGTTGTCAGTAGTAATGTTAGCACTCTACTCTTCCCTGGGAAAGCACTGTTGGCAGTAGTAATGCCATGTTACACTACATGCCAGTGTGACAGCACATACGTTGGGTTGCTACCCCTACATGTCACACAGTCAAATGGATAACAGTGCTGTGCAGGTCTCATATATTTGTGTGTCCCAGACATGACAATCAATACCCTTTGCTCCTGTAATGACAGCACATAGATGCATGTACTGTACATGGCGGTACATACACATATTTCAGATGTCATTTCCCAGGGTTTGACATAGCCTTGTATGTTACGCAGAGATAGCCTCTATGTAGATGATATGCCACAGAGTATAGCTGGAGGATTTCTAGACGGTCAGCATAGGCCATCTGTTTTAGGCCTGTGATTCTTATAGTGAGGTATTTCCACTGCCTTCCCAGCTGTCGCAGCTGCCTTGTGAGGTGCATACCAAATGGGGCATTGTACTCTATACTGGGTGTAATGAGGGATTAGGACAGTGGGACAATTACCCCCTTTTTTCTGGATGTAAAGCCCTCAGTGATGAGGTGTGCCACACAGAAGGATTTCCTTACTGTTGTGGCAATGTGGTTAATGAAGGTGAGACCACTGTCCACCTGTGTCCCTATGTCTGTCAGCACACTTTTAGTGTTTAGTGTACTGCCACCTATGTGGAAATTCATGGGTACATGGTATTTCCAAAGGGGATAACTATACATTACTTGGCATTAAGCTTGAGCCCATGGCTCTGGCACCAAGCATCTGTTTCTGTAAAGACATGTTGTAAAATATCCATATCATTTGAGGATGCAATAATGGCACCCAGTTTGCAGTCATCTGTGAACTTTGTTAGCCAGAGTTCCATAGTGTTGGCCTGTACTTCAGGAAAGTAGATGCCAAACAAGAGCTGTCCCAGGACTGACCCTGAGGTACTCCAATTGTCACTTGTCTGGAGCAGGGATTGGACATGGCTACTTTTACAGCCTGGGTTCCATCAGTAAGTCAGTTGGCAACCCATCGAGTGACACAGGTGTTTAGGGCCAGCTTTGTAAGTTTAACTATGTCTCTAGAGTGGGGGATGTTGTTGAAGGCCTTAGCCAAGTCCAGATAGGCTGTGTGGACCATCTTACCCTCTTTCACACCTCTGGAGACTAAATCAAAGTAGTCAATCAGGTTCAGGAGACAAGATCGGCCCTTCATGAGCCCAACCTGGGTTGGGTCCAGTGTTTGCTGGTTGCCAATGTCTTTGTTTATAAGTTGCATGATAATGCATTCCATGTCCTTGCAGATCAGGCTCATCAAACTGATGGGGTGGTTGTTCCTGGGATCCAAGGTGGATTCCCCCTTGTGGAGTGTGATAAATGCAGCTGTGCACCACTCAGTGGGATAGAAGCCTGAGGTGAGGCTATGACTAACATGGCACTTAGGTGAGATGCAGGTTTATTTTGTAGTTCATGTAGTACACAGCCCGGGATGTCATCTGGTCCCATGGATGCTGTATTCCTAGCAGTGGATACAGCGGTTTCCACCTGTGTGGCCATGATTACTGGAATTTGGCAATCTTTTGGTACTGAGATGGGCCCTTTAGGGGGTGAGAGGAGGGTGAATGTGGCACTAAATCGATCTGCCTGGATACTGGCAAACTGCTTCGAATCAGTATATTTAATGCCATTTTGTTGTAGCTCAGAGCAGTTCTGAGCATTGCCTTTTAGATCCTGGCCATAACTATAGAATGCCTTGTGGTTGTCTTTGGAATGTATGGCAATTATATTTATGTAACAAGCTGTGGTGGATTTTGAAGGATATCAATGTCTTACTGAGGCTGGTAAGGGAGCAGTTTGCATTTTGGGATTATCTCTTTTTCTGCAACAGTTTCTTCATTCCGTTTGTTCATGGCAGTGGAGCACAAGATTGGCTTCCTTTTTTTGGAGGGCAGTGTCTCAGTTCTATTTGGGCTGGCACAATTCATGCACGAGTGAATGTGCCCATACAGTGCCTTAGTGTACGATTCACCAGTTGCACTTTCAGCTCCCATCTCCATAAGTGTCATGAGGTTTGTTACTTCTGACTTGAGTAGCATGGCACTGGCTTCGGAGAGGGTTTTTATGGAGGTTTCCTTACTAGAGGGTGGGAGTGGGATGTGGATGTCAACAGTAATTACCTTATGGTCGGACCTGACCTATGAGGGGTTGACCACTGGTGTGGAGCATCTTACTCCCATGTTGGTAATAAGCAGGTCTTGGATATTGGAGACCCTGGTTGGACAATGGATTAGCTGATCCAGTGGGTTGGAATGTATGACTTCCAGGTACCGTTGGTAAAGGGTGGTGGTACATGAGTTGTTTTCCCAGTTAATGGCAGAGTAGTTGGAATCACCCAGTATTATGGTGTTTGCTTGTATCATAATATTGTCCAGTATGATTATAATGGTGAAGTGAGAACCTTGGGTCACAGAGGGAGATCTGTAGCAAGCTACAGTTTGGATTGCAGTCTTATCTAGTGTTAGTTGCATCTGGAGATTCTCAGATGCATTGTGTTGGAAACTAGGTTAGAGGTGTGAATGACCTTGGTGAATATGGATACTCCTCCACCTGTAGTGTTGTGGTCTTGGTTTGTTGCCCAACATGTTTGATAAGGGTTGTAGCCAGGTATTACAGGTGTGCTCTCTGGAGCATTGAACCAGGTCCCAGTTACTGCACAAATATCAATGTTCTCCACTTGTAGGTGTGCCTCAAGAGAGTGCCTTTTTAGGTTTAGACTTCTAGCATTGAGTCGCATTACCGTCAGTTTTGCATTCTTGTATCTGTTACAGTAGTGGTTTTGTCCTTTGAACCTTGCCTAGATAAGGCACTATGGGGGTGCCTAGAGCTGTAGCCAGTAACCTGAATCCCAGGGACAACAGGTGCAGACCATCTCTGGCAAAGCATCGTGGTTTGTACATCATGTCATCCCAGGCAGACAGATACCCAATCCCCTTTGAATGACATCAGATGCTTAGCCACTTGTTGAAGTCATTACTGTGTATATGTATATGTGTGAGTGTTTATATTTGTGTGTGTATATATATATATATATATATATATATATATATATATATATATATATGTGTGTGTGTGTATGTGTGTGTGTGTACATATATATCTCCATATATGTATGTGGATATGTATATGTCCATATATTTATGTGGATATGTATATGTGTGGGTCTACCTGAAAACACAGACACGCAAAAACAGTGATAATGAGATAACTGACACCACAAAATCGAAAGTTCAAAAACATGACACTTCACATGCCTAACAAACCACAATCCCGACAATCAACAAAACAAAACAAATACCTTTTCCATAAAACACACACACAACACAAGCACACCAAAAACCTTACAAACCTACACTAAACCTTACATACACAACTATCTATGCACTAACCTTAACCCAAACCCTAACCCTAAGGTCCGTCACTATCGCACACTCACCTAACCCGCGCCCTAACCCTAACTCACTTAACCCGCCCGTAACCCTAAAGTCTGTCATTTTCGCACACTTGCCTTACACGCACCCTAACCCTAACTCACTTTACCCACTCCTAACTTTAAAGTCTGTCACTATCACACACTTAACTTACCCACACCCTGACCCTAACGTCCGTCACTATCACCCACTTACCCTAACATGTCGGTGTTGTCAGCGTCGGAATTTTCAATCGTCGGTCATCTCCATTGTCGATCTTCCAGTGTTGGTTATCTCGTTGTTGGCGTTGTCAGCGTTCGGTGTTTTCAGGTAGACCCATATGTGTATATATCTACATAGACATGTGGATCTATACATATATATATATTTATATATATATATATATATATATATATATATATATATATATATATATATATGTATATACACAGATATATGTTTACCATATGCCCAGAACATGGAGTAGAGTCCTAACTCAGTACCAATAGTCCCAACCCCATAGTGCAAGGGGATGTCATGGATGTATTGCAGGTATATATGTAGACTGTTGCTACTGTCATAGGGGTGTCTTAACTGACATGTTGTGTATGGGAGGCTCTTTCCAGCCCCTGCTATCAAGCATGCTTTAGAGTGCTTTAGCGAGATTTAGCGCGGAGTTGCCACTAGAGCAGCATCGGGCAGTGCCGGTTTAACAAGGTTAAACTTTTTCTGGCTCCATAAAGTCTGTTCTTCATTTTTCCCATAGAACTGCTCTACTAGTAATCTAAACAGTATATCCCTTAACTAAAAAGCACAGCACTTGTTCCTAAAAGCTTTTACTTGTCTTAAAAGCATCTTCTTTTCAGGTTTAGCACTTCTGTATTATACAAAGTCCCTCACTAGCAAACCCCCCCCCCCCAGGAGTACCCACTTCCTTACTAAGTCCTCTCTTATTCAGTTACACCCCTAACTTCTAAATTTCTCTAGCATGTCGAAGGGCCAGATGCTGGCGTCCTCTCCTGTCCAGTTGGTGAATTTGGGAATATTGAGGCAATGTTACAATTGCCTCATGTACACTGACAACCCTCTCCTCCTCCCACATAACACAAATACTTGCGAGAGATGCAGCTATTTAGCCAAACTGGAGGCTGAGCTCTCTCAACTCAGGACTGGCAAGACCAGACAGGAGGAGAAGGCAGCTACACACACCACAAAAGCAGTCTCATATAAAGCTATCACAACAATGAATCAAACACATAAACACACAAAGTCATACTCGGAGGCTCTGAGCAAAAATTTACCTAAACAGCAGAGGCCTCCAAAGCAGACATCCAAGCAAATTCCACCTCATGACACACCACAGGCAACACATAAACCACAAAATCAGTGTGCAAAGCAGTCACAGCCCTTAAGGCCAAACACAACACCAAACATACTTGTCATAGGTGACTCCATAGTCAGACACACTGACGTCCCACTCACCAGGCTGAACAAGGAGAGGGTCACAGTAAGCTGCCTATCGGGCGCTAGAATCCGCCACATAACACAAGCACATGGGTCACTCCACAGCAAGTACAAATATGACACAGTCATTGTCCATGCTGGTGTGAACGACCTGAGACGTACCTCCCTGGACTATATGAAAAGAGACATAGAGGAGCTCTCTGATTATGTAGCCCAGGCAGGTATGACCCTGACCCTGAGCAGTATCCTTCCTTCACCAAGAATGATGCCACAACATAGAGAAAAGATGATCAGCTTTAACAATTTGCTTAATTTCTGGTGTCATTCAAAGTGGATCCAGTGTCTGTCTGCCTGGGATGACATGCTTGACAAGCCACGCTGCTTCGCAAGGGACAGCTTGCACCTGTCACCCCTGGGATTCCAGATATTGGCTAAGGCTCTTGCCACCCCCATAGTGCCTTTTTTAGGCAAGGCTCAGATTCTAAACCTACCACCCTAGAAAACAAAAATGGGAAGAAACTAAGGGTAATGCTGCTCAATGCCAGAAGTCTAAATCCCAAAATGCATGCACTCGAGGCCCTTCTCAGTATGGAGAACATCGGTGCCTGTGCTGTGACTGAAACCTGGTTCAAGGCTCCTGAGAGCACCCCGGCACTATCAGGTTTTACCTCATATCATGCGTTCTGGCCCCAAAACCTGGACACACCACAAAAGGAGGGGGTGTATCCATATTCATCAAGGATACCCACACCTCCAGGTTGGTGGCAACGCACGAAGCATCGGAAACCATCCAGGTGCAATTAACCATAGGCAAAACTGCTCTGCAATTTGTAGCATGCTACAGGCCACCCTCTCAAACTCAGGAACTCCACACAGCCTTCCTGAAGACACTGGAGGGTATAAATGTATCTCCAAACGCCATTATATTGGGTCACTTCAACTACCCGAATATAGACTGGGAACATTACTCAAGCCCCAACTTTCTAGCCCAAAGGTTCCTGGAGTTCATAAATTCAAATGCCATGGAACAACTAGTCACCGTTCCCACAAGAGGAGAAAATATACTAGATCTCATCATCACAAACATGGGGACAAAATGCTCCACACTGGAAGTATATCCCTCATTGGTGAGATCAGATCACAAACTTATCTCACTGGAAATCCACATCCCGCCCCCACCCCAAACAAAAAAGACCACAGTGAAGAACTTCTCTAAAGCAAACTTCACACTACTCAAGACTGGTGTGGTATCCTTCAAGGCCCCCGAGCCAGTGGAAACCACAATCCAAGCTGCGGAAGCCCTTACAAATGCCTTCTACGAACACCTCCAGGACTGCATGGATCAGGCAATCCCTAATAAAACCAAGACTCTTTCCACCAAGGGCAAACGTCCAGTCTGGTGGACCCCAGCCATAAACAAACTTTACAATAAGAGGAGAAAGCTGTTACATGATAGAGCAAAATCCATAAAAGAGAAGACACCCTTGATCATTATTACTAAAAAAATATGAGCACTCATAAAATCATCCAAGGCCAACTTTGAGCGAAAAATTGCAATAGATTCAAAAGACAATCATAAGGCCTTCTTCAGCTATGTTAGAAACCTGGGTGGAAACTCCCAGATATGTGCAGAATTAGTCCAAAATGATACAAAAATCACTGAACCCACAGACATTGCCAACATACTGGCAGACAGGTTCAGAGCAAACTTCACCCCCCTCTCCCCCCCAAAAGGAGAGATAACTATCCCAGCGGAGTGCAGCCTCCCAGACATCTCAAATGCGCAGGTGAAAGCTGCTCTCTCTAAAGCTAAAAACACAGCATCAATGGGACCAGATGGCGTCCCCGGCTGTGTGCTACACGAACTCAACGAGGAACTAAACCCACAAATAAGGCAGCTGTTTAATCTTAGCCTTACCACAAGATACGTGCCCAAGGAGTGGCGTACGGCAACTGTGGTCCCACTCCACAAAGGCGGTGCCTCTACGGACCCTGGTAATTACCGCCCCATAAGCTTAACAAGCCTGGTCTGCAAAGCTATGGAGAGGATCATAATGGAATTCATAAACAAAGACATAGGGGACTTGCAGACATTGGACCCGACCCAGTTTGGCTTTGTCAAGGGCAGATCATGCCTTTTGAACTTGGTCGACTTCTTCGAAACTGTCACCAAGGCCATTGATGAGGGAAAGGCAGTCCATACAGCCTACCTTGACCTTGCAAAAGCTTTCGACACAATACCCCACTCGGGTATTATAGAGAAACTTACCAGCTTAAATATAAACCCATATGTCACAAGATGGGTTGCAAACTGGCTAAAGGACAGAACCCACAGGGTAGAGTTGCTGGTGCCATGTCAGACTCCAAGCCGGTCACAAGTGGTGTCCCACAGGTCTCAGTCCTTGGCCCCCTGTTGTTCGGCATCTACTTCTCAGAAGTACAGGCAAACATAGGAGGACTATGGCTGACAAAGTTTGCAGATGACTGCAAACTGGGCGCCATAGTAGAAACTACATCGGACACAGATATCCTTCAGAGGGGTCTCACGGAAACTGATAACTGGTGCCAGAGCCACGGCCTGAAGTTAAATGCCAAAAAATGTATAGTCATACCCTTCAGGAAAAACAAGGTAACCCCATGCTACCATATAGGTGGCAATCCATTAAGCACAGAAGAGGTTATCAGGGACCTGGGGACCTAGGTTGACAGTGGCCTTTCTTTTGACACTCACATTGCTAAAGTGGTTAGAAAGACCTTCTACATTGCCCACCTGATCATGAAGTGATTCACATCCAGATCAAGTGAGGTCATTGTTCCCCTATACTCTTCACTTATCAGACCAATGATCGAGTACAATGCCCCATTCGGGATGTATCTCACCTGACACCTGCAGCAATTGGAGAGACCCCAAAAGTTCCTCACCAAAAGGATAAAGGGACTCCAAAATCTGTAATATGTTGCCAGACTGAAGAAACTCCAGCTCTATTCAGTCGCATACCGCCTGCTCAGAGGTGACCTGTGCCTGACATACAAGGCCATGTCCAACCCAGAATTAATGGACATGCTCCACCTCAAAAAATCCAAATCTACCAGATCCACTAGAGCAAGTGACTTAAACCTTAGCACGGATATAAATAGGACATGCTGGAGGGATAGATTTGTCACCCAGAGACTCCCTATGCTGTGGAATAAAATCCCGGTCCATGTGAGGCAGAGCACCTCACTGGCTCTGTTCAAGAGAAATCTTGACCGGTGGATGGGAGATTGCAGGTTTACCCCGGGAATCATCTCTGTGTCACTGCTGGACAGAGGCACAACAAACTAATGGGCACAGTATTTTTTAACATAAGGGGTGGCGTAAGCCACAAAACTTTGGGCTAGGCTTATAAATGCCTTAGGGCAGATAGCCTAGTATAAACCTATGAACCTATGAACCTATGAACATCTGCTGTAGACATGTGCACCATTGCCTATGGACATTCATCCTAGGGGCAGCATAGTACAGTCCCACTGCTAGCACAGTAATGATCCCGTGGACTACAGCAGGGATATGACCACTATATGTGGACATTCTGGCACTCTGTGGTCAGTCCAGAAGTGTACACATGTCCCATTTATTCGAGACATGTGGACCATGCCTCCCAATGTGGATGTCACTAGCCATGTACATGGGTATATCACAACAATACCGGGATACATATGCCCACACAGTGTATGCATGTATACATGCCAGTCTGTCCAGACACATAATACCTGGTGGTGCTGAGTTCGCATGGCCACATACTACCCAGTAGGTAATGACATACATCTGTACAGCATACCACTGCTTTGTCAGAAATGCACAACAGTTATTCTGGCCTGGCAGCAGTATGTCTTGCAAATAACTGGACATAACAGCACACTGGGTATTTACAGTAGGCTGCTAGGCATGTCACAAAGCACTGGGTAAACATCAGGCAGACTGACACAACACTGGAATACATATTGTATGGGGGAATACACATGCACCTGTGATTACAACAGCCTCGACATGCAGGTCACAGCACAGCATAGCAGACACATGTGAGAAAATGCATACCCACATCCAATCTCAACTCAGCCACCCCCACATATGATATGCAAGCTTAACACTGGAACAGCATGTAACATCAGATAGAATAGGACAAAGATCAACCACAGTCTGTACAGAGCCCATGGTTCATAAGTGCAATACACATACAGTCTTCGATCATCCTAACTCAGGGGTCTGCAACCTGCAGCTCTGGAGCCACATGTATCTCTTCAACCCTGCTGTAGTGGCTCCTTGTACCTCTGAGGATTAATGGACACTCTATCACACAACACACACCTGCACACACACACACACACACACACACACACACACACACACACACACACAGATCAAGCAATCCCAACACAGGAACATAATTATGGACATATGTTAGGTATTGTTCTTATACACTTAGTAATATTATATTTAGTATAACTATATATGAAACTGTATATGCTCTGCTATCTTCATTGTAGGAGTCAGATAGCTGTTGTGCCTCCCGATGAATTTAGTACGGTGGGTAAGAAGTCATGAATGGCTCTTTGGATAGTGAAGGCTGCAGACCCCTGCCCTAAGTACACAGACCACAGTACTGTACACACAAACACAGAATGTCCAAATAATGCTCTCAGAAACAGCCTCTACTACACACAACATGTCCAGCAGTCTGTTATCTGACTGGCTTGTTATCAGGTATGATGTCAATAAATAATGCTGTATAGACCATATGCACCATATGTATGTGGACTTCATTTGCACAACACATGTGTGCACCTCTGCAGTCTAGAGGTCAGTGTATGTAACAGTGTTATATGCCCCTGTAAGTCAGTGTATGGGGGTTATGCACTATAAGTATCTGAGGATGTTACAACATGTGAGGAATACCAGTAGTAAGCTGCCTTAAGGTATATGGATGTACATTACCATACATTTCACCCTGTGAACATTGGTGACCTACTGCTTACTGCCATCAGTGTGATTGTGATGATTTCAGTTATGCATTATGTGACAGATACCACTCATAGTGTCAAACCAGGTCTTTTCCCCCTAGGGATTGCATGCAGAGTGTATTTAGAGGCAGCTGGGCTATACATCCTCATTGCATACTGTGGATTGTTTGTTCTGCTGTGGCCAAGTCTGTATTTCCATTGTACTACATGAAGGCCTTGGCAGGGACACCAACAGAGGTGATGTTTTCAGATTACTGTAATAAATGATATGTTTGAGTGTTGCATTACTTTGTTTGTATGTATGTCAAACATAGTCAGCTGTATGACATAGCATATACAACTGTAATAGTACACAACTGAACCTTTCCTATGTATACAAACCTGTGTGTTGTGTTACATTCTTTGACTTCTCTATGGGTATATGTGTCAGGCAACAATTGTCTGTGATATGGGTGTCTCATACACTGTCCATCGATGAGGTTGCAACTGCAGGGATACTGGCTGTTCAGTATGGTGTGCATCCTCTGATTATTTTTCTTCCTAGACATACCTCTGTGTGTGTATGTGTATATATATATGTATATGCATATATAAGTATCTGCATATATAAGTATCTGCATACATGTGTCTGTATATGTATCATAAGACTGTTTATTGCTTGCATATTGTACATTTACTATGGTGGCCAGACTGTACTGCATGATATGTTATCAATACCAGCCTGACATAATACAGGTGGGATGGCTTACTTTTAACATATTGTGGACTTGTAGTGTCAGGTCCCGGTTATGGCATTTGCAAAAGTTGGATTGTATTGCAGGAGGCGATATCAGTACGTGTAAGACATATGTTGCTTGAGCCCCCTCACCACCATTAATCATGCCTGTGTTCATATCTGTCTTTGTTATGTTCTCCATTATATCTATAGATATATATCTGTATATACATATCTATATATATATATATATATATATATATATATATATATATATATATATATGTATATATATATATATATATATATATATATATATATATATATATATATATATATATATATATATATATATATATATAGAGAGAGATATTGATATATATGTATATGTATATCTATATATGTCCGTATATGTCTATATATATATATACACTCACACACACACACACACATATATATATATATAGTGATGTATATGTATATGTATATCTATATATATATATATATATATATATATATATATATATATGTATATACACACACACACACATATATATGTGTGTGTATGTGTGTGTATATATATATATATATATATATATATATATATATATATATATATATGTGTGTGTGCAGACATATATGTATAGATGTATGCATGGAGAGAGAGCTATATATATCTATTTAGTTTTATATATACAGAGATATATATATATATATATATATATATATATATATATATATATATATATATATATATATATGTGTGTGTGTGTGTGTGTGTGTGTGTGTGTATACACACACATACATCTAGATGGTAAAGTACATTTTCTCTACTGTTGAATGATTGTGCTGGATGATATGTTTCGGAAAACATCAGCTTTGCATATATCTGTCATGGCTTAGTGGTAATTCACTTTGTCTATGATTTGCAGGGTCCTGGGCTTGAATCTTGTAGAGGCTGTTTATTTTGTTGCTGGGCAGAACACCGGCCGTTAGATACAGAGTGATTTAGGCACTTTAAAGCAGTTGTAAGTGGGTTTGCACAGAGCTAAGCACTATTAACTTTTGGTAACAGTGTCTTACACTCAGTTAGCTTCTATATTGCTTAACCTGTGTAGGCAGTGCTTACCTCTGCGCAAACCCGCTTACAACTGCTCAAAAGTGCCTTACTCACTCTGTGTCCAATGGGCCATGTTCTTCCCAGCAACAAAATAAACAGCTCTTGCAAGAGCTTGAACCCAGGACTAAGCACATCACAGACAAAGTGATTTACCACTAAGCCATGCCAGATACAAATAACTCCAATGTCTTCAGAAACATATCATCCAGTCCAGTCATGCAGCAGTACAGAGAATGTGTACCAACATCGAGATGTATGTGTGCGTAAATATATTAATATCTAAACAGATACAACATATCTATATATGTATATATATATATATATATATATATATATATATATATATATTTATATATATAATATATATATATATATATATATATATATATATATATATTTTTCTAAGACTATATACATATATATTAATATATATGAACATACATATTTGCAAATGCTTGCATCAACACATATATGTGTCTACACCTATACCTCTACATATACACAGCAATTACATATGCGTACGTAGATATATATCTATGTAGACACATACGGACATATTTATATATATGTAAGCAGAGATATATATATATATCTATATATATATATATATATATATATATATATATAGAGGGATATATGGCCATACATCTGTAGATAGCAATGGCAGATTAACAAACACACATATGTCCACATGTGCCATTAATGGGGTTGAAAGGGCCCACACACTATATGTCTTGTATGAATAGGCATCCCCCCCACAGCCAAACACATCCGCCCTGCAATACACTACTAAGTGCTGCAGATCCCATAACCAGGACCTTACACGTCATGGGCACAAGATGTTAACAGTACTACATCCCACCTGTATGATGTCAGGTTGGTATTGGTAACATATCATGCAGTACAGTCTGCCTCCCATAGGAAAAGTAATATGTGGAAGCCATCAACATCCCCATGATACAGATACACAGATATGCAGATACAGATATACATATTATATATGTGTGTTTGTGTATATATATATATATATATATATATATATATATATATATATATATATATATATATATATACACATATATATATATATATATATATATATATATATATATATATATATATATATATATATATATATATAGATATACATGTGACTACAAATACACACGCAGATATATGTACAGTAAGATACATATGTGGAAGGTGACCACAATATGGAACAGCCACTTTGCCTACAGTTAACACCTGAGCAACTGGACACTGCATGGGCCACCCATAGAAATGACAATCATTGCCTGCAACATATAGCCACAGAGAGGTCATAGGAAAAACACCACACACAGGTTTGCCAAAATGGAAAGCCTTTAATAGTGTACTATTACAGTTCTATATGTTATTGGTCTTTTCGGCTTTTCCTGGTTAGGAGTCACCACAGTGGAACTCCGGTCTGCTAATGATTGGCAGTAGATTTTTTTTACGGTGCTGAGTTGTCAGCTCGATGCCCAACCTTCAGCGAAGGCACACCCATTCCCGCATGTCTTTTGGAGGCCACTCGACAGCGGGGAGGACATGCAGACTCCACACAGAAAGCACTCCAGCCATGAAACGAAGAGGAGTACCTCTTGCTGTGAGGCAACAACGCTACCGCTGTTCCACCGTGGCCATGTCATAAAGCTGTTCAGACACTGACAACCATATAAACAGAGTAATGCAACTGTGAAACAGTTACACTAATACAGTAATCTGGAAAAGTTCACAACTGTTGCTGTCCAGGCCAAGCCCTTCAGATTGTACAATAGTGAAGACAGACTGGGCCACAGCATACCATACAATCAACAGTATTTAATGCAGGTGTATAGTTCAGCAGCCTCTATCTACACTCTGTACAAATTCAGTAGGTGGTAAAGACGTCATGTGACCAAATGGGTTGTAACTGTTTCATAACAAGGCATAACTGACACCATCACGAGCACACCGACAAACAGAACAGTCTGTATGGCAAGAGGCAGTAGGCTTGCATTAACCCAATTCATGTAAGTAATGTAAATATAGGTGAAGTATACGGTACTGTACATCCAGATACCTTAAGGCAGCTCACCCCTGATACCCCATATTTTGTAACAGCCTAGGTAATTTATGGTGCCCCCCCCTACACTCAATAATACAGGGTCATATACCACTGTTACATACACTGGCCTCTGGAGTGCATAAGAGCACACATGTATTGTGTAGGTTACACCCACACATATATTGCCCCAACCCCACCATATGTGTGAGGGACACAACAGCAGTGGACTGATGGCAACAATGGCAGTGTGATATACTCACAGCCCACTACAGAACAACCCCCGACAGCATGACATATGTGCAAAGCTTGGTATGTAGGTGGAGGACAGAGGCTGGAACACAGGCACATATGTGGAAAACTGTTGCCATTCACTAAGCAAGTTGCTGGTGTTGCAGGATATTTTGAAACATACCCTTAGTCAGGGAATTGAGGTTAGAAACAGAAATATAGCCATGTAATGATAGCACTCAACACACACACTGCTAGTGTAATATCTGACACAGGACCTGCGTGGTGGACAGACAGAATATAATAAGCACCTCACTGAATCTCTTCAAGAAGAATCTCAATAAGTGGATGGGGGATCGTAGGTTTGTCCCAGGGATTACTCCTGTGTCACTATTAGACAGAGGCACAGTAAACTAAACCTTAAAAAGGGCACAGTATACTCAAATCAAGGGGTGGCGTAAGCCATACAGAATCGGGCTAGGCTTATAATTGCCCCAGGGCAGATAGCCTAGTATGAACCTATGAACCTATGAACCTATGACAGGCATACCTCTGACTAGCAAGAGGATTGGCCCACAGTTGTGAGCTACACAGACAGACTGCATTCCAAGGTAAACTGGTATGTACACACACACACCCTGTAACACCAGTACTATACAAAGCATAACACAACTCTACTCACAGTCTGTCTGTAGTTCTTGATCCTCCTATAAATATGTGACTGCCCTGAGTGTGCTGGTTCTTCTGTAAGAGGTATTGCTACCTGCTGTCTGTAACATTGATGCCCATACACAGGAAGGATGTCCATCACACAGGAAATGTAAAGGGACCACTGAAGTCAGTAAGTGTCACAGCTTTCGCCATCTACATACTGCATTCCTCACACTACCTTCTGCAGTCCACAGATAGATGTTCCATACGTAACACATGAAACCAAAGGCACAACACACTGCACTGTCTGCAGATGACCCTGCAGATGGGGATTCCTCATAAGCATGGAACTGACATGGCAGGTATTGAGACATGTAGGACAGCCATATCCACACACACACTGTTAAACCAACATTACTCCAAATGCAGTATAGCAGCACTTACAGTATGTAGTTAGGTCAGGCACATCCCCCTCCTGTTTGTTGCCCTGCTTCCACAGTGTATGTTGCTAGAGGTAAATCTCCAATCCATCTGACATGCTGTTTGCCAAACAACAGATCTAGTTCCTGCTCACAGTGAATGAAAAGGGCCAACACCACCATGATGTTCCTAGATATTGGAGTGTGTTTCCATGCAATTGGCTATGGGAATGTTACCACAGCTGTTCCACATGCAATCATAGGTTCATAGGTTCATACTAGGCTATCTGCCCTGGGGCAATTATAAGCCTAGCCTGATTCTGTATGGCTTATGCCACCCCTTGATTTGAGTATACTGTGCCCTTTTTAAGGTTTAGTTTACTGTGCCTCTGTCTAATAGTGACACGGGAGTAATCCCTGGGACAAACCTACGATCCCCCATCCACCTATCGAGATTCTTCTTGAAGAGATTCAGTGAGGTGCTCTGCCTCACATGAACTGGAATTCTATTCCAGAGCAAAGGGAGCCTCTGGGTTATGAACCTGTCCCTCCAGCAAGTTCTATTTATTTCTGTGCTGAGGTTCAAGTCCCTCGAGCGTGTGGCTCTAAGGGATTTAGATTTACTGAGGTGGAGCATGTCCATTAATTCTGGATTTGACATAGCTTTGTATGTCAGGCATAGATCGCCTCGAAGTAGTCGGTATGCAGCTGAGTAGAGCTGGAGTTTTTTTAACCGAGCAGCATATGGCATCTGTTTGTGACTCTTGTTCCTCTTGGTGAGATACTTTTGGGGTCTTTCTAATTGCTGCAGGTGTCGGGTAAGGTACATCCCAAAAGGGGCATTGTATTCTATGATGGGCCTGATGAGGGATGAATAAAGGGGCACGATTACCTCTCTTGATCTAGATGTGAAACCCTTCGTGATGAGGTGGGCTATGTAGAAGGTCTTTCTAACCACTTTGGCAATGTTGTTTTCAAAGGAGAGATTGCTATCAACTTGGGTCCCCAGGTCCCTAATAACTTTCTCTGTACTTAATTGGTTTCCGCCTATGTGGTTATTTGTGGGCACATTGTTTTTGCCAAAGGGTATGACTATACATTTTTTGGCATTTTGCTTTAAACCATGGCACTGGCACCAGTTATCTGTCTCTGTGAGACCTTTTTGAAGGATGTTTGTGTCAGCTGGAGAGTTGATTATGGCGCCCAGTTTGCAGTCGTCTGCAAATTTGGTGAGCCATAGTCCTCCCACGTTTGCCTGTACCTCAGAAAAGTATATACCGAACAAGAGTGGTCCCAGGACAGAACCCTGTGGGACACCACTTGTGATCGGTTTAGAGTCGGACATGGCTCCAGCAACTCTCACTCTGTGGGTTCTGTCTTTGAGCCAGTTTGCGACCCATCTTGTGACATAGGGGTTTATATTTAAACTGGATAGCTTATCTATGATGCCCGAGTGGGGTATTGTGTCAAATGCCTTTGCAAGGTCCAGATAGGCTGTGTGGACTACCTTCCCTTCATCTATGGCTTTGGTGACTGTTTTGAAGAAGTCAACCAGGTTCAAAAGGCAGGATCTGCCCTTGAAAAAGCCAAACTGTGTAGGATCTAGTGTCTGTAGGTCCCCAATGTCTTTGTTTATGAGCTCCATGATGATTCTCTCCATAGCCTTGCAGACTAAGCTAGTCAGGCTTATGGGGTGATAGTTTCCAGGGTCCATAGAGGCTCCACCTTTGTGGAGTGGGACCACTGTTGCTGTATGCCATTCTATGGGCACATATCCTGTAGTGAGGCTGAGACTGTATAGCTGTTTTATTTAAGGGATTAGTTCCTCTTGGAGTTCATGTAGGACGCAACCTGGGACGCCATCTGGTCCCATGGAAGCAGTGTTTTTTGCTTTGGAGAGGGCAGCCTTCACCTGAGCATCTGAGATGTTTGGGAGGCAGCCCTCTGCCGGGATAGATACTTGCTCTTTTGGGGGAGAGGTGGGGGAGAAGTTTGCACTGAACCTGTCTGCCAGGATATTGGCGATGTCTGTGGGTTCAGTGTATTTTTTGTCATTTAGAATCAACTCAGAACAAGTCTGGGAGTTGCATCCCAGGTTTCTAACATAACTGAAAAAAGCCTTATGATTGTCTTTGGTGTCCTGTGCAATTTTTCTCTCGAAGCTGGCCTTGGAGGATTTTATGAGGGATCGTAATTTTTTGCTAGTACTGATCAGAGATGCCTTCCCTATTAGGGATTTTGCTCTATCATGTAGTAGCTTCCTCCTTCTGTTGTACAGTTTATTTATGGCAGGGGTCCACCAGACTGGACGCCTGCCTTTGGATGATTGGGTCCTGGTTTTGTTTGGGATAGCATGATCCATGCATTCCTGGAGATGTCCGTAGAATGCGTTTATATAGGATTCTGCAGTTTGGGCCATAATTTCCACTGGCCCTGGGGCCTTGAAGGATTCCACTTCAGTTTTGAGAAGTGAGAAGTTCGCATTTTAGAAGTTTTTCACTGTGGTTTTCTGGGCTGGGGGTGGGGTCGAGATGTGGACATCCAGTGAAATTAATTTATGGTCTGATCTTACCAATGAGGGATGTACTTCTGGTGTGGAGCATAGAGTCCCCATGTTGGTAATGATCAGGTCTAGTATGTTGTCCCCTCTTGTGGGAGTGGTGACTAGTTGTTCCATAGCATTTGAGTTTATAATTTCCAGGAACCTTTGGGCTAAGGTGCTGGGGTTTGAGTAGTGCTCCCAGTCAATGTTTGGGTAGTTGAAGTCACCCAATATAATGGTGTTCGGAGAGATCTTCATGTTCTCCAATGTTTTCAGGAAAGCCGAGTGGGATTCCTGACTTTGAGAGGGTGGTCTGTAGGATGCTATAAACTGAAAAGCAGTCTTGCCCACTGTTAGTTGCACATGGATGGTCTCTGATACTTCGTGCAATGCCACTATCCTGGAGGTGTGGATATCCTTGATAAATATGGAAACTCCCCCTCCTTTTGTGGTTCGGTCCGGGTTTTGGGGCCGAAAAGCATGATATGAGGTATAGCCTGGTAGTGCTGGGGTGCTCTCTGGAGCCTTGAACCAGGTTTCTGTCACTGCACAGATATCGATGTTCTCCATACTGAGGAGAGCTTCGAGTGCATGCATCTTGAGGTTAAGACTTCTGGCATTTAGCAGCATTACCCTTAGTTTCTTGTTCCTTGTGCTGTCTATGGGGGTGGGTTTGACTTTTGAGCCTTGCCTAAAAAAGGCACTATGGGGGTAGCAAAAGCCTTTGCCAATATCTGAAAGACCAGTGGTGACAGGTGCAAGCCGTCCCTAGCGAAGCAACGTGGATTGTCGAGCATGTCATCCCAGGCTGACAGACACTGGATCCCCTTTGAATGACATCAAAATTTTAGCCAATTGTTAAAATCGATCATTTTGTCTTTGTACTGTGGCATCATTCTAGGTGAGGGTAAGATGCTGCTCAAGGTCAGCTAGGGGAGGGCTGCAATTCATGCAGAGGCCATCAGCTGATCATGAGCATCACTTAAAATACACATGCTGCTGCCTAAGCAAAGCAGATGAAGGTCTTTACATCCATCAGTGAGGGAGGGGGAGAGGCAGACAGATGCAAAGACATGTCAGGGAGGGATTGGGGAGTAAAACTGAAGCATGTTTGTGTCACACACCTACCAGTACAGGGTATCAAACCCCTGACGACTATGTAGTCCTATCACAGTTCTATACAGTTATTGGATGCCCCACATGGGTTACTTCTGAAGCACTCAGAACATATATGTGATGGATTGTGACATCTTCAACAGGGATACAGTAGCTATATGGTAGGTGATGTGCACATGCCTGTCTGCATAAACAGGTGCCAGCATCAACACAGCCACACTCTCTGTCAGAAAAATATGTATGAATATATGTATTAGTAATATGCTTAGTGCATTTAGAGCTTGAAAAGGGTTAACACATTTATTCTATTTTACACTGCATAAATCTGTACAAATTGCAGAGGCTTTCTAACCTTGTATTGTCATGAAATATGCGCAGCTAAAATCTTTGCTTATGCCTTGGAAATTTACTGAGAAGCAGATGATTTCCGCTTGTGTCAGGAAAATAATGAATAGAACAATACCACTTGTATAAATGTTATGAAACTTAGATAAGGAGTTCCGCTTGTGCTGTGAGAAAATACACAGCTGCAGAAGCTATAGGTAATTAGAACAAAGACTGCTTGAAAATATGAACTGTAATCAGCATTTGCTTATGCCTGAGTTAGAAAGTACCTTGAAATGTAACACATGCATTAGAACTATACAATAGTAGCTTGTAACGGGCTGGTGCCCACCAAGGCCAGGTTGTTTTTCTCAAAAAGTTTCTCACAAATCTAGTCACGTCAGCAGAAAATCTGAGTAACATCTGCTGTAGAACAATACTGAAAGTTGTGTTTGATTACGTCAGCCATAAAAGGCCACGTCTTGTAAAACAGTATAAGAATAGCATACTTCCTGTTAGTAGTTAGGCAAAAATCTTGTACTTGCATGTTTTTGTCTCTTTGCAGCCAGTTATTAAATGTGCCATAACTGAACCTTACGTGTATTGGTCTTTGAAGTTTTTTCCTTTGACAGATTGGTCCTTCGGACCGGAAACCCTCACTTCACCTTGGATCAGACAGGCCAGGTGGCTTGAAACCGTACGGGGAAGAAACCACATCGGTTCTTCTTATTTGAAAAGTCGTCCGACTGAATTGTCGTACAAAAGAGGCTAGCCATTTTCTGATCTGCGACTGAAGGATGGGTTTACACGAACCAGGTGATCAATCATGAAGGCTCAGGTAAGGTGAATCTACTTTTTTTCTGTTTTAGATCAGGGACTAGATTTGTATTGTTTTGTTGAGACTTTGTTTTTACAAGTCAGGGACAAAAAGATTACTGTCTTGTCATAGATCAGGGAAACAGAGCAGGTAGGCAGTCATTCTGAAGAGACTATAACAAACTCCGTGGTACCATGTTAAAAAATAAGGAGTTACGTAACGATTAAAAGGGTAGAACAAAAATGGGTAATAATTGCACAAAAAGACCCCAAAGTCCGCCGTTAACCGAAAACGCGAAATACATGCAGTCACAGCATGCTGATAATATTAAATACTATTCAAAATGGGTTAATAAGTATGAATTTGATGGTAAATTAGAAAAATCCTCACTTATCAAACTTGTAAAACAGCTTAAAACTGATTCTAAAGGTCGGGTAAAAAAGAAATGTCAATTAGGAATTCCTCAGCACACAGGTGGATTGAGGAAGTAAACCGAAGGGAACAAAAGAATAATAATTCAAAAGCAATGCTTTTAGATAAGGATAATAACTTAGTAATAGCATCGGCCCCTCCACCTCCCTTACCAGAATATGAGGTGATTGAACAATTTAGTCCACCCCCGCGATATCCTGCTGTCACTGTAAATAGAGACACTACAAAAGCGAAACCGTTTATTAGAGATCCCGTCGAGACCAGGTCTCGAACACGGGCAGGAAACTCAAAAGGGGACATTGAGTTATATCAAATGGGTTGAAATTCACTACCTATGAGTGAAGAAGAAATATGTCCACTTACAGAAGTGCCTAATCATCAGGCAGGACAAGAAGGTCAGGACCCAACTATTCTACTGTATAGACCCTGGACTCTGGAGGACATCCGGAAGGCCACTGAGGGAATTCCCCATCCAAAAGTTAATTTTAGAAAGTTTTTGGAAGATTTGCAAGGAATAAGGCTAAGTTATAATTTAAACGGAGAAGAGGTAGAAAAAGTAGTCAGACAAATTGTGGGACCAGATTGGCATATGATTAGTGGTGACTGAACTCTCCGTGATGCTGCACTCTGGCCCCTCCCACATAGCAGCGCAGAGCTAGACAACAGAGTGAAAGGTCTTACAGACTGTATCTCTGAGAAATGGAAGCCTAGGGCAGACTGGACTTGCATTAATCAATGCATCCA
This sequence comes from Protopterus annectens, assembly GCF_019279795.1. NCBI lineage: Eukaryota > Metazoa > Chordata > Ceratodontiformes > Protopteridae > Protopterus > Protopterus annectens. The sequence goes on along the minus strand of NC_056734.1, from coordinate 81,277,777 downwards.
ACAAGAAGGTGAGACTGTTGACAGATATTATGCCAGACTGTTAGAATATTTTAATAACCACTGTGGAATGCAGGTTCCTGAAGATCAGACACAAGATTCCCCATATGAGCAGCAGTTAAAGAATGCATTTTTGAAAGGCAGTATTGCACCCATAAGCAGTTTTATTACAAAGCACATGGTAGATCATCGTACAAGCAGATTACAGTCATTACTTGAATATGCTAGGCATGCCGAAAGGCATTTTAATAGAAAAAGAAAAAGAAAGCCCAAGTATTTTCTGTAGAAGATGGAGCAGAAGTTTATGTAGTACAGTCCAGGAAAAAGGGCAAGAGAAATGCCCAGGGAAACAAACTATCTGATCAGCGATCAGAGGACTTTGAAGGGTGAAAGAATAGGGGTGAATGTTTTAAATGCAGTAAAATGGGACACTTGGCAAGGGATTTCAAGAAAAACAAGAAGGCAACCATGGAAGACAAGGAGGGTGAGGACTGACTATATGATAGTCAGGAATCACTAGAAGGGGATAGCAGAGATATGACAAATGAGAATGTGATAGAGGGAGTAGAGAATGTGACAGAAGAAATAGAGGAAGTGCAGGAAGTCACGTATAGTGAAGAAAATGAAATATTGGATTTAGCTTTATTGAGCTTAGAGCTCTATTTAGCAGACATGAAACCAGAAGTTACACTCCTGGTAGAAGGGAGGGAAGTCAGATTCTTGTGTGACTCAGGGGCATCATGGACCCTGATACATCCCTCCAAACTGCCAGAGAACTCAGAGTCACCTGATTACATACTAGCAAAAGCAGCTAATGGACAGCTGTATCGGGAGCCCCTCTCCCATAATATTGCAATAACTGATCCTGTTTCAGGATTGACCCAGAAAAGCAAAATTGTTGTTTCTGCAAAGTGCCCAGTGAATCTCTTGGGCAGAGACCTTATGCAGCTATTTAGTATAGCAGTAGTTTCGACTATGCAGGGTATGGAAGCACAGCGACAAATTGATACCTTGGCAGTGCAATCGGAGAGTGAAATGTTTTATTGATACAGCCAGGACTTAGTTACGACTGGTCCAGGGGCAGTGACTGAAGAATTCATGAACATAACCATCAGCAAGTTCCCCTCCCTTGACATTGATAAACAGCATTTGTTGCACTGTACTCTGTATTATTGTAACACACCAGGACCTGATAAGAAATATGAGCAAGAATTGTTTAGAAATCATGCAAACAGATTGATATTACGTAATCTGTACTGGGACACTGAAGGGAACAGTGTAGCCAGCTGTTCATTGCCCCAGGAGTTCTTTGCACTCTATAAATCTAATCGATTACCACATGTTAGCTTAACTAAAGACAAGAATGTAAAATGGGTAGACCTAGGAGAAAAGGTTACAAGATGGGAGAAGCAGACAGAGTTAGAACTGTCAAAACAAGGAATACAAATGCAGAAGTTGAATTGGATAACTCAGACCCACCCAGCTGTACACTTGCAGTCTAGCAAGGACAGCTGATTAGCACTCCTATTGAAGGAGGAAGAGAATTCCTTACAGAATATACCAGAAACTCTCTGGTCAACAGGAAAATCAGATGTAGGACTTATTCATACAGCGGGACCAGTTACTATTACGCCAAAGTCAGCATTTAGACCACAGAAAAGGCAGTATCCCTTAAGAAAAGATGCAGAGGTAGGAATCACACCTATTATAGCAGCTTTACTTAAGGAAGAGGTACTGGTGGAATCTCCTGATTCACCATGTAACACACCCTTATTTCCTGTTAAGAAAGCGAATGGAGAGTGGCGTATGGTCCAAGATTTACAAGCTGTAAATGACGCAGTAATACCAAGGGCACCTACGGTGCCAGACCCACACACCCTGTTGAATGATTTAAAACCTCAACAGAAATAATTTTCTGTGGTAGATATCAGCAATGCGTTCTTTTCAATACCGATACACCTTGACAGCCAGTATTGGTTTGCATTCACATTTCAGGGGAAACGGTATACATATACGTGACTACCACAGGGATATTGTGAAAGTCCTATAATATTCTCACAAGAAATGGCAAGTAACTTGACGGGATTTACCCCACCAAGAGGTAGTCAGATTTTGCTTTATGTTGATGATATACTGCTGGCAGCCCCCACCCAGCAAGATTGTAAAGAAGATGCCATAGCGCTATTACAATTTTTAGCCACTGAAGGACATAAAGTAAACAAAAATAAACTGCAACTTTGGAAAAAACTAGTTAAATACCTAGGATATGTAATATCCAAGGAGGGTAGGACATTAGCTGAGGACAGAAAAGTAGCGATTTTGCAAGCACCAAAACCCACTACCAAGAAGGAAATGATGTCCTTCCTGAGTACAACTAATTTTTGTCGAAGCTGGATTCCAAACTATGCCTTGGAATCTGCACTGCTGACTAACCTGATTTATGAAAAGCCTATGGCAGCACAGGATTTGTTACAATGGACACCAGAAGCAGAATCTGCTTTCTGCAAACTGAAACGGTTAATAGCGCCCTCATTAGTTTTGGGATTACCAAACTATCATAAACGTTTTTTCCAAACTGTAGATTGTAAGCAAGTTTATATGACATCAGTGTTAACACAGCAGCATGGGGACAAGCAATGCCCTATTGCTTATTATTCATCACAACTGGACCCTGTGGCACGGTCTTTACCTCACTGTGTACAAGCAGTAGTTGCAGCTGCAATGGCAGTACAGCCTCAGTAGTTTTGTTCTACCCTCTCACATCGAGAGTGCCTCATGCAGTCGCGATTATTTTACTGCAAGAGAAGGTAGCATATCTTTCCCCTGCTAGGCATCTTTCCTGTATGACTTTATTGTTGATCCAACCTCACATGACAATTGAATGATGTATGACTTTGAACCCTTCTACCTTGCTCCCAAACCCTGCAGATGGCACACCACACAGCTGCCTGCAGGTGATTGAGCAAAAGACACTGCCTAGAAAAGATCTTATGGATGTTCCCTTGGGTGATGCTGAGGTGACATACTACGTGGATGGCTTGTGCAAAAGGGGTCCTGCATGACAGAACCTAGTAGGATATGCAGTAGTTTCTGATACTGACATTATAGAAGCAAAATCTTTACCACACAATTTATCTTCACAGGCAGCAGAATTGATTGCCTTAACACGGGCATGTACCTTAGCAAAGGGTAAATGTGTAAACATTTTTACTGACAGCCAGTACGCTTTTTCTACTGTACATGTTTTTGCACAACAGTGGAAAAATCGAGGAATGATAACATCTACTGGCAAACCAATCAATCATGCACAGTTTATTTTAGATCTTTTAGAATCTATTCAGTTACCTCAGAAAGTAGCTATTTGTAAATGCACAGCTCATACCAAGCAACAGGACAGGATATCAAAAGGTAATGCGAGAGCTGATACAGCTGCAAAGCAGGCAGCTTCAAAAGTATTTCTTTTGAATGAGGAATTACAACCCTCTGAGATTTTAGGCTTAGAAATGCTAAAAACAATGCAGACACTTACTACGCAAGCTGAAAAACAAAGATGGGTAAAACAAGGAGCAATTCTCGAAAAGGGGCTGTACATTTCTAAAGAAGGGAAACCGATATTGCCATCTAATTTGTTTAGATATGCAGCTTTGTTGAGCTTTGTTGAGCCATGGGCAGTGCCATGTCTCAACAGGGGGGATGATACAGCTGGTGAACCAAGTGTTCATGACATACGGATTCTTAAACTACTCTAAAAAAATTTTTGTTCATTGTGTCACGTTTGTAATAAACATCATGCACAAGGAGCGTTAAAGCCCAAGCAAGGGAGTTTCCCTACACCACAATAGTAGCTTGTAACAGGCTGGTGCCCACCAAGGCCAGGTTGTTTTTCTCAAAAAGTTTCTCAAAAATCTAGTCATGTCAGCAGAAAATCTGAGTAACATCTTCTGTAGAACAATACTGAAAGTTGTGTTTGATTACATCAGCCATAGAAGGCCATGTCTTGTAAAACAGTGCAAGAATAGAATACTTCCTTAGTAGTTAGGCAAAAATCTTGTATTTGCATGTTTTTGTCTCCTTGCTACAAGTTATTAAATGTGCCTTAACTGAACCTTACATGTATTGGTCTTTGATGTTTTTTCCTTTGACACTCTCACAGGGATGCGCACACACTGACACATTTGGCAGGGCCAGGAGTACAACTCATCAGTAGTGCGATTGCCACAACACATCACTGTGCAGGTATCACATGCACCACATGGGTCATACGGAGGTTGTATGAGCAAAGGGTATGAGGAGGTGTCTGACATCAGACAGCATGCTTCAGTATACCCATGTGGGTTGTAGTCAGTGTGGATGTGAACATACAACACACACAAACACACAGGGTGCCAGTACTGACATGCATGGGTGCATGTCTGCACGGGTATGTGGTGGTTGACTGTGCTAGAAGGCTACACAAGGGTAGGCAATGGGTATACCTTGGCATCAGGCTACATGACAATGGTCTGCATTGTAGCTCAGGGCTGTAGTTTCTGCATTTGCCCACACAGGTGGGTATTGTATCCCCCATCCAGTCAACTGGGTGACTATTGTGTATGGCCAATTCTGTGCATCGCTTGCCATGTATGTGTTCCTAAGTCCATGACATGGAAGGTGTCTGGGATATGCACACCTCCCACATGCATGTACAGTGACATGTGGAACTATACTTGGGGTGTCTGGCCCATGTTGTGAACACAGATTATCATCAGATGTGCCTGTCTTGCCCACCTTTGTGGTGGAAGCCTTTTTTTCATTTTACTATTTTTGCCTATTAAGGCTTCCTCTGGAGGTGGTTTTTGGTTTGGTTGTTTGTGGTGGGAACTGGTAGTGGGCAGCAGGTTTACCCTGCACCTTCATTGATAGCATGCTAACAGCATTCCCCGGTGTTAGTGGCATCTGTCCATACAGGACATATTGTCAGGCATGGTATGTCCATTGTGGGTCACATGTGATGGCACCACAGGTGGTGCAGGTGTCCATTGGGGAACATGGGGGAGGTGCACTGTCTGCATGTATGTGCATATTGGACAGATGGACAGTGTGGCATGCCCTCTGTAGCCCACTGCTATCACTCCATAGTTACTATCAGTGTCCAATATGCAGTTTACTACCCACATATTGGCTGTTGCTAGGCATGTGTGTGTGTATAAGACATGGGTTGAGAGTGTGCTCTGGGTAATACTGGTGTTGCTAACTGTAATTGCCTTGCCTTGATGTCACATGTATGGGTATGGCTTTGCACCCTAGCCTCTCAGCTATTTCACATCTGTTATTCCTGTACAGTGGACATTGTGATTTATAGTAGGGCCACCATATAAGAAAAATGCAAAACCCACTCTACATTGGCCACAGGTGTCACACACTCCCACACTCCTCGACACAGAAATGTCATGTCTGGGAGTAAAACCCCTACCTAACTAGCGTATTACACTACAGCACTACACAGTTATAGTATGCACCACAGACATTACTAGAGCACTTTTTCCCCAAAGGTGTATTTCACAATGAATGGCATCAGCAGGATTGCCAAAGTAGAGCATTTGAAATGTACTGCGAGTGACTAGCCTAAAATGCATTGCTCCCTACACAGACAATGATGCACACACAAAACAGCCCCAGCCGACAGGTGTGGGTAGAGAACCCCTGACAAGGGCCTATATCACACTACAGCATGTAGCTGTTATAAAATGCACCACAGGGATTGCTAGAGAACTCCTTCCCCAAAGGTGTATTTCACAATGAATGACATCAGCAGGATTGCCAAAGTAGGGCATTTGAAACATACTGAATGTGACTAGCCTATAATGCATTGTTCCACACAAACATTGAAATGCACACAAAGCATCCTGAACTGCCATGGATGGTGATGGAACCCTACCACAGTTCTAAATCACACTACAGCAGTATGCAGTTACAGGAAGCACTTCTGGGATTACGGGGCTGCAATTTCCCCAGAGGTGTATTTCTAGGTGCATAACATCAGCAGCCTTGCCAAAATTGAGTATATGAATTGTAAGGAGTGTGAGTTCCCTAAAAAGCATTGCTTTCTACACAGGAAGGGTCAGACAGACACACATACAGTAGCCAAGTCTGGGGTGAGAACTCTTACCTCACTACTTTACCACACTACAGCAGTACTCAGTTACAGGATGCGCTACAGGGATTACTGGGATACAAGCTTCACAGAGGTATATTTCTAGGTGGGTGACATCAGCAGCCTTGCCAAAGTTGAGTATATGAATTGTAAGGAGTGTGAGTACCCTAAAAAGTACTGCACTCTGCATAGTCAGTGACAGACAGACATGCACACACAGACTCACACACAGACACACAGTTGCCAAGGCTAGGATTCAAACTCCTATCTAACTACTTTATCACACTACCGCAGTCCACAGTTACAGGACATGCTATGGAGATCACTGGGCTGCAACCTTCCCAGAGGTGTATTTCTAGGTGGGTGACATCAACAGCCTTGTCAAAGTTGAGTATATGAATTGTAAGGAGTATGAGTAGGCTAAAAAGCATTGTTCTCTACACAGTCAGACACACACACACACACACACACACACACACACACACACACACACACACTTGCCAAATGTGGGGTTAGAAATCCTTTCTAATTAGTTTATCACACTACACAGTTATGAGACTCACCACAGAGATTACTGGGCTACAACTCTTCCAAAGGTGTATTTCTCATTGGATGACCTCAGCAGGCTTGTCATAGTAGGGCTATGGGTGGGTGGTGTGTGCATGGGCCATAACCCATTCATCTAGGGGTTGACATGCCACATGCAGGCACACATGGGGTCATATGTCACAGGCACGTGTATACAGCTACTAAATGACTACTTCCTTGTACAGTCATGTTGCACAGCTGGCACATGCACCGCATAGTCTGTAATGCTGATAGATACTGGTGGCTAGTATCTGCAGTGAGTGACATCTGCACCTCATGTGTTTGGGGCCCTTTGGCTTTGTGCTGGGTGGGACAGGCCTGGATGGCTCCTCCTATCCACTGTGTGTGCAAGGCATGAGTGGTGCATACTAACAAGTGCCTGCACTAACAACTGCAACTGCCAGATATGTCTGGTCCACTGGTGTTTGCAGACATGGCCTTCATAAGTGTATGACCATGCCCAGTATGGCCGTCTGTACTGCATGTGTGGATTAAGTCCAGGTAGTTTGTACTGCGGTGCTGACCTTTGTGTTGTACACCAACAGGTAGCATGTTGTCTCTGCAGGGGTATCCATCGATCATTTGGTATTGACTGTTGCTACATTTCTGCATAGCTGGGGGGGCACCTCACTGTTTCTACATTTCTACACAGGTTTGGGGGGGCACAACTGACTGTTACTATATTTCTATGTAGGATGGGGTCACACCTGACTATTTCTACATTTCTACACAGGATTGGGGGGCACACCTGACTGTTACTATATTTCTATGTAGGATGGGGGGGCACACCTGACTTTCTACATTTCTACACAGGATTGGGGGGGGCACACCTGACTGTTATTATATGTCTACATAGGATAGGGGGCACACCTGTCACTTGTACACATTTGCTAGGACTGTACTGGTATGTCGGGTACTCCATTTCAGTCTGTAGTCTTACCTATTGTGCTGGCTATTGGCATACCGGTGTACTACAGCTCTTAGTTTTTATTTACCTACATATTAGTTTCTGACTTCCTAGCCTTCACAACTGACATTCCACTGCCTGGCCTGATGTAGTCTGTCTGTGTAAGCCTGTGGGGGAGGTTACCCATAAGCCTCATTCAGGGGCCATAGTACAGCATTTGTTTGTGTTTGTCTACACCTGTCCTACTGGCTGTGACTGTTGTTGTGTATGTGACCCCCCCCACCGACTGGCATGTGGAAGTCACTTACCTTGTGGGTGTCCCAGTATTGAGGGTTGTGCTGCAGGGGCTGCCTATGCCGGATGCACATAGTACACTCCCTACACATGGTTAGGCTCAGGTAGTGTAATGTATGGCATCCCTTTTACTGTATGTGAGAGTCAGAGAGAGGTGTAATTCCCTGGGCCCTCCCGTGTCAGTGTATGTGCTATGCGTTGCCTCTTTGCCAAGACCAGCCTCCTTCTGCCTACTGGGGCAGGCTCAGGTTGTTCCTCCTCTGAGTCACTCTTTACCTATGTAGGCCTTGGCAATGGTGGGGGGCTGTGTGGCCCTGCCCCATGCTGTTCCTGCTGCAGCTGTTTCCAGAGGATCATATTGTGTAGCATGGCACATACAAGGACAATTTGGATACTGTAGCTAGTGAGTACTGCATGGCTGCACTGGATGTATCCAGACACTGGAACCCTGACTTGAGCATCCCAAACACATGCTGTATTATGATTCTTGTTTGTGCGTGTGCCTCATTATGGAGTTCTAGTTCAGGTGTGTGTGCATTTCTGATGGGTGTCATCAGCCACGGCTCCAGTGCTTATCCAGCGTCCCCCACTAGGTGACCATGTGGGATGTCCCCATTGGAAAATCTCTGGTACAGCTGTGTCAGATGCCAGATGTGAGAATCGCAATAGCTTCCAGAGCAGCCAGTACACACATACATTATTATGCCCTGGGCATTGCACATGACGTGGCGTTTGATGGAAGGGAAGCCCTTGCGCTTGATGTAGACCCTACCCCGCTCACCGGGTGGTGCTTTGATGCATATGTGCATGCAGTCTATTGTACCCACTACTTCAGGGTATTCTGCTATTTGGTGGAAAAGATGCATATTGCTGGCTAATGCCTCACAGGTGTTGGGGAAATATACTTGCTCACCGACATATGCTGACATGGCATCCAGGAACTGGTGGAGTACCCTGGATGATGATGCTTGTGAAATCTCCATCATATCCCCAGTTGGTCTTCGGAAGGTACCTGTAGCTAGTATTGTAAGGCCTACACATACCTTGGTATCCACTGGGATGGGTTCCCCTCTGTTAGTTCTGTGTGTCAGGCATAGCTGGCACAGCTCAACAATTTGCTGTAGGAGGTCCCTGTCCACCCTATAGCACTCCACTATTGCCAGCTCATGTAGCCCTTGGTAGGTTACCCTGGGTCTGTACACTCTTCTCTGTCTCCGCACTGTGGGTTGCTCGGCAGCATTCACATCCTCATCACCTTCAGCCTCTTCCAGCAGTTCCCTGCTTGTTTACACTGGTTGTGTAGAGTGTGGGAAAATAACAGAGGGGTAGGTGTTTACATAATTTATAGTAGTGTTCTGGGCTGGGCTGGTCTGCTGCCTGTGTAATTGGCTGGTTCTGATACATTTCACCTGGCAGCTAAGCTAGTACTCCTTGATTACCTTCCTACTGCTGTTTCCCCTTCCCATTGCCCTTCTGTATAAGTCCATGTGCACGCTGCGCAAACAGGGTGCTTAAATGTACACACTGCTGCTATTTCCTGGTTTAACCTCTTTTTTTCTTCCTGTAAAACCCGGTCCGTGGCACACACACCCACTTATGCTTTGTAAAGACTTCCAGGAAGGTTTAGACACACCCCCTAGCTTAGCTGTGCTAAGCTAGGAGCAAACCCGAGCCACTGGGCTCCAGTCAGCTTACAGTATGCCTGACAACCCCCGCCATGATGTCACCTAACTCCTAGGATTGCACACAGCTATTCATACTCTTACACTGTTGGGACCTGACTCACATGCTGGGATTCACTAACCTTCCCCTCATTTGCATAGGATTGCCTGCTAATGCATAGTTACATGTGCCACACTGAGCCTCCCCCCTTAGCAACCACTTCTCACTGGCCAGATTGTCTTCTGCCTGCCACTGACTTGCATGGCAGAATACTGATTTTAGTTAGAATGCTTATTTTAGGTTTATTTTATTATTTCCCCCCTGATCCCGGTTGCGTGCCACTGCCCTATAGTTAAATAGCCAAAATTGGCTAAAAAAAAATAAAAGTTGATTTTTTTATTTTTTGTATTGTTTGCAGTGCCAATGGTCTTATATGTGGCCATTGGCATGCTTCCTCAATGATATGAAGTCTTTATTTGGAACTGTCATAGCTCTGTTTTGGTTTTGCAGAAATGTACTTGGTTACTAACCGAGTACATTTCGGCAGATAGCACTAGTCTTGCATGGACTGTTGTAAGCTTCCTGGATTGCAAAATCACCTCATTTGCACGGATTTCACCTGCAAATGGGGTGATTTGCATACCAGGGCTTAGTCCATGCAAGATTAGTGCAGGAGCACTCGTGCACCAACTGCAGGCTGTTCCTGGATTGCACGGCAGACATATTGCCTGCTTGAGCTCCCACACCAATCTTGCACTCCATGCAACCTTTTGAGAATCCGGGGGATAGTCTTATCATACTGATGCCTTGATTAGCACTGCTCAGTGATACCCATTTCAAAGAGCCAAGTGTAGTCAAGAGAAATATTTTATTTTACATGACTGCATATATCATTTGTTGCACTGTTTGCAAGTCTGTGTTGTGCTCTTATATTCTCACTTTGTAAGTTTTGCTTTTCAATTATGAAATAAAATATTTAATTGTAGAAAAAAAACAATGGTCATGGGAAAGCAACATGTATTACTTCATAGAGAGATGTAATATTCAAATATACTCAAAAGGAATACTTCATTTTGTTCACATAACTACAAATATATTTTTGAACATTGTATGTTAATGTTACAGTACTGATGATTATTTGAATGTTGCATTTTTATGCATCTCCCTATTTGACCTGCTTAGCTCTCCAGCTGTTCCACCAGATGCTGTATCTGCAGTATTTTAGAACCCCAAATGGTTGTTTCCAGGATAACTTCAATGTAAAATTATTACTAGTTGGGCTACTCAGAGAGTCAGACTTGCAGTAAACAGTAGCATCTGTAGAGTGAGGGATCTTATTGGGAGATACAAGACTTAGCAAAAAGAAGCCTTCACTTGTGGAGTTGGTCAGAAACCTGAGCTCAGGGAAGTAGTGTGCAATGGTGTCATGATCATTAACTTCCTATCTTGTTATAAAGCCCACCTGCAAGATTCCTGATCTTCACCAGTGGTCACAGATGGAGTGATATCCTGTGAACCATCCCCCCACTATAGGACAGCTGATCATTTACTACTTCACTGTATCTCCCAGCAAGTCCTACTGGTGATCTAAGTTCATTCCCAAACTGACTTCTCCAGTGGTGCATATAGGTACCTTGACTCTCTCCTTTTGGGTGGGAAGGGAATATCTGGATGCTGTGTTGATTGAAACATACAAAGTAAAGCACAGCTAAAATTAAAATACATTACCTCTCATCTGTATTATTTGTATACTGCAAACTTGAACTTGTGAAAAAGGTGTTAATGGGGAAGCAACATACAGCTTCATGGTTTGAATACTTTTATCGACACAATTCTCTGTTAACTGATGTTTGATGAACAGCCACATATTGGAAACATGAATATTTCACTTTAGTTTACACAACTACAAATATAATTTTTCTAAGCACCACTATACTATAGGCATGTATCCCAGAGAATACCCCATCTATGGAACAGGCTCCCCATCTATGTGATGCAGAGTTCCTTCCTAACCCAATTCAAGTGCAACGTGGATAATTGGATGGGAGACTGGAAATTCATCCTTGGTTTGGCACCTGTGTCTCTAATGGTCACAGGCAACCTGTAAATGGTTCATCTCCCAGACCCATGCTTACACACATCAAGCGTGTCAGAACTTGTCAGAGATTTGGGATGCATGGCTAGACTTAAAAAGGCCCTTGTGTTCATTAGCCTAGTGAACACCCATGACCTATGAACCTATACTGCAATCATGAGGAAAGAATGATGAGGCTTAGTCTGCACTTGCTATCTTGTGGATATAGTTAGGGAGTATGTGCCTGTGCATGCTCTCAATTGTTGAAATCTCTGTGAAGACTGGGACTCACATTGATGTTTTAAAGGAGGACAGGGCCTCCACCTATATCAAACGTGGAGGCATGGACAGCAATCTCAAGGTCCATGGTACAGCAACCATGTCAGAACAATGATATCATCATACAAAATTTCATATTAGCAGGTATGCACTTGTTTGTAGATGAATATTGGAGGCTCAAAACTTATTTATTCCCTTTTCAAACCTATTGTACTAGGTTATAATTTAATTAAGAATTAGAACAGTTAGCATGCACCAAGTTAATGATTGAGCAGGCATTAATAAAAAAAGGTTGCTTTGCAGCAGGACTTGGTCAGAAAATCAGTTACATCAGTTGAATTTAACTTAGTCAAACAGAATACCACTTGCAAGTCCAAAGCAAAATTATCATTTTTTTTAGCTCAAAAGACAATTATTGATAGAATCTTCCCATGTCTTTGGTTTTTGGAAAGCACTGGAAGTATAATTTTCTATATCTACTTTTTGAGAAATCCATAAAACTGAAGATAATTCATTAGACATCAGTGCAAACTCCTTTGTAGGGAAAAGTCCAGTTCAATTTCAGGAAGACTTGATTGAATACCTTTCTAGCACCTAGGCCCTGAAGCAAACAAAACACAATATCAGAGTTTTAGGCCTTTGTCAGAGGGACTATATAGAGGTGCACAAGCAGAGCTCTCTCAGAGACTGTCCACCTGTTTTGGCTAGACAGCTCACATGGCCAAGTTTGACAGTTCAAGTATCACATAAGACAATTAATGAAAAAAACATTGAATAGCTGATTGATTGAATGATGTGGTTTTCCTCCAATGCATACTGCTTGCAAAACCAAGAAGGAAGTTATTAGAATTCCTATGTTCTTTCTCTGGAATGGAATGACCCCAGCAGTCCATACATAATTCCTTCTCTCTCTCTTTGTCTTCTATTTTTTTTTTTTTTTTTTTTTTGTGCCATCGTTTATAACAGTTGTTTAGTCTATCCACAGTTTATTGCTTTTTTGACAAAAATAATGGCTGGTACAGAAAAGGGAGTACCTTGCAAACATTAATCTTTCTTCCGCCACATGCTATGACTTTTTGTTACTGTTTTCATAGGTTCGTAGATTCATAGGAGGCTACTAGGCTATTGGTCCTAGGGCCTTTATAAGTCTAGACATGTTATACCCTTGTTCCCTTATTGACCAAATTGTGTGGTCTATATTTGCAGTGCAAGTCTATGATCAGCACTAACTGCCCTTATCCAAGAGGGACATAGGTGACACCCCTAGGGTAAATTTATGGTCTCACATCCAGTTGTCTAAGTTACACTGAAATAGTGCCCTTGAGGAGCTCTGTTTTATGTGAATTGGGAGTTTGGTTCAGAGGAGTGGCAATCTCTGGAAGCATATCTGTCACTCTAGCATGCCCTATTAATGTTATAGGGTAGGTTAAGATCCCTAGAGTGAGTGAATCTTGTCGCATTTGACTCGTGGATGTGCAGTAATTAGGGCGAGGTCCAAGACTGCTCTGTAGTCCAAACACAAGTCGCCTCTCAACAGCCTATAGGATACAGAGTACAGTGATAGAATCTTCAGCTTGTCCAGGTAGGTCATGTGTTGAAGGCACTAAATTTTTTTGGTGAGAAACCTCTGAGGTCTCTCCAGCTGCTACAGGTGTCTGGTGAGGTACATATAGAAGGGAGCATTGTACACTATTAGTAGTCTGATGACAGATGAGTACAGGGGAGTTATAACACCCTTAGCTCTGGATGTGATGCCCTTACTTTTGAGATAGATAAACATAGAAGTCCTTCCTTACCACTGTGGACACATGGTGATCGAAGTTAAGGTTGCTATCAACCTGTGTTCCCAAATCTGTCACCACAGGGTTTGAGCTAAGGAGAGCACTGTTAATATTGTAATTTTTAGGGACTTCCTGTTTGCTAAAAGGGATGATAACACATTTTTTTGCATTTAGTTTAAGTCCATGGCTTTGGCACCAATCATTTTTCTGTGTAAGCCCTTTTTGTAGCATGTAATCATTGTTGGGGAACTCAATAATTGCACCTAGTTTGCAGTCATCAGCAGACCTGGTAAGTCACAGACCATCTATTTTCACCTGGACGTCTGAGAAATAGATTTCAAACTCTAAGGGCCCAGCACAGAACCTTGTGGTATACCAATAAAAACCGGTCTACTGGTAGAGGTGGAATTCCCAACATTTACTTTATGCGTTCTGTTGGTGAGCCAGTTGGCTACACATCTAGTGAAATATGGGTTAATTCCCAGCTGGGTGAGTTTTTCAATAGTGTCTGAGTGGGAGATTGTGTCAAAAGCCTTGGATAAGTCAAGATAGACTGTGTGTACTGCTTTGCCTTCATCCAGGGCTTTGGTGACATTCTCAAAGAAGTCCACCAGTTTTAATAAGCATGGCCTACCCATAATGAAGCCTAATTGGGTCAGATCAAGAGTTTGAAGGTCAACCATGTCTTTGTTGATAAGGTCCATGATGATTCTTTCCATGGCCTTGCAGATAAGGCTGGTTAGAATTATGGGTCTATAGTTCCCAGCGTCAACTGATGGACCCCCCTTTGTGCAAAGGAATTACTGTTGCTGTTTTCCACTCTGCTGGGACAAATCTAGTACTTAGACGGTGGTTGAAGAGAGTGCCAAGTGGTTCTGCTAGGTCCTGTTTTATTCCATTTTAGTAGGCAGCCTGGGATGTTATCCAGTCCCAAAGAGGCAGTGTTTTTGGCAAAGGAGAGTGCAGTTATGACCAGCTCTTTGGAGATACTAGGTAGAGGACTGGTGACAGGTGTGCTTTAGGATATGTCTGGTGGGGTCATGGGGGTGAAGTTTGTGCCAAATCTGTCTGCTAGCAGGTTGGTGATTTCCTCAGAGTGAGTATAAGTAGTGCCATCCACTACTAGTTAGGCACAAAGCTGGGTCTTCCCTTTTAGATTTCTGATGTAGCTAAAGAATGCCTTGTGATTATCCTTAACTAGGGATGCTAGTTTAGCTTTGTAATTGGCTTTAAAGGATTTTACAAGATGTCTAATTTACTTGTTCAAGCTGTGGAAGGTGTCCTTCCTCTGCTGAGTCAGTTCCCTCTTGGTCTTAGACATTAGTTTCTTTCTTTTGTTGTATAACCTATTTATGCTTGATGCCCATCAGGGTGGTTGTTTTTTTTTGTGAGGGTCTTGTTTTGATCCATTCAGGTACAGCTGAGTCTATACATTTGTATAGGTGTTTGTACAAGGCGTTTGTGTACACCTCTGTATAGGAGTTATTGTTGACAGTGGTAGCAGGGGAGTTGAAATTACTTATTTTTATATTACTTATAGTTTGCTTTGGAGACATTTTTCATCCTTTTTGCTCTTGAGGGGGATCAGGTATGATCGTTACTTCAAATGAGACTGATTTATGATCATACCTTACCAGGGAGGGCAACACACAGGGGGTAGTGCAGAGACCCCATGTGTTCATGAGTGCTAAGTCTAGGACATTCAAGCTCCTTTGTGGGGGTTTAGACTATCCGTTCCAGATCATTTGTATTAACAAAGTCCAGGAATCTTAGAGAAAGTGTGTTTGTGCTCTTATATTACTCCCAATCAATGGAATGATAGTTGAAATCAACCATGACCAAGGTATTTGGCTGTATAGTGAGTGGCCCAAGTAGGTCCAGGTAGGCAGAATGGATCTCATGGTTCATGGTGGAGAACCTATAGCTAACAATGATATAGGAGAGGGTTTTACCTACAGTTAGTTGAACTTTGAGTAGCTCTAGGCAGTCATACTGTTTGACCAGTCTTGAGGTTTATTTGTCTTTAATGAAGATGGATGCACCTCTGCCTTTGTTTATTTCATGCTCGTTTTGAGGTCTGAACTTGTGAAAGCCATTGTATCTTGCATGGCTGGGGTGCTCTCTGCGGTCTTGGACCATGTCTCTGTGACTGCATAGACATCAACATCTTCCAAGGTAAGAAGTGCTTCTAGTGAGTGCAGTTTCCGACTTAGACTCCTAGCATTAAGCAGCAAAACCTTGAGTTTGTCTCTAATGGATTTCTAATGTCGGGAATTTTTTTGTTATGATATTGCCTAAAAAATGGCAATATGGGGGAGGCAAGTACCTTTGCCAGTAACCAAAAGCCAAGAGGCAACAGGTGAAGACCATCTCTGGCAAAGTATGTGGTCTTTTGACCATATCTTCCCAGGCTGACAGTTACTGGATTCCCCAGGATTGACACCAGAAACTAAGCCAGTTGTTGATGTCAATCATTTTTTGTTTATATTGAGGCATCATCCTGGGTGAAGGTACAATGCTGCTTAGGGCTAGGGACATAACTGCCTGCGACACATAATCTAAGAGCTCAGTCATGTCTCTCTTCATATAGTCAAGGGAAGTATGTCTCAAGTCATTCACTCCAACATGAACTTTGACAGAGTCATAATGGTACATGTTGTTGAGAGAATTGAGTGTGTGCATGATCTGACCTATCCTGGCACCTCAAGTAGTGAAGCTAGAGGCTCAGGAACCAGACAAACCGAAGTCCAAACCACAAATCCAATTTATTGACAGCGAAAACAGACCAAATGCAGTTGGTCTGTTTTTGCTGTCAATAAATTGGATTTGTGGTTTGGACTTTGGTTTGTGTGGTTCCTGGGTCTCTACCTTTACTACTTGTGGTTCTTGGTTCTTTTATTTTGGACTTCAATACTGGCATCTGACAGGCAGCTGACCAAGACCTTCTTCTTGTCCATCCTGAGCCTGGTGAGAAAGACATCTGTGTGTCTCATTATGCAGTCACCTATGATCAAGAAATTTGGTTTTGAGGAGTTTTGCCTTAGAGGCTTATTGGCTGAGACACTGTTGTGTGCATTATTATGTGTAGTGGATTCTGCTGGGTTGGCAGTGTGTGCGGAGTAGGTTTGAGCTTGGGAGGTCTTTGATCTTTAGGTAGGCTTCTAGTGAGTACTACCAAAACCAACCAGGAACCAGAAAAACACCAAGAAGGTAAAGAAGAGAATGAAGACCAAACTGAAAATGGATTTTATTGCAAAAACAAACACAAGACCTAGGTTTCGTCCTATCATACGGACTTCTTCAGAATAATGATGCCTGCACCTAGGTCAATCGTTGTTCTTGTGTTTGTTTTTGCAATAAAATCCATTTTCGGCTTGGACTTCATTCTCTTCTTTACCTTCTAGTGAGTACTGCCACATATGTGGGTTTATGTGTTGTGAGCTTGCTATGTGCAAGAGGTGAAGTGTGTATGCTGACAACCTGTTTGATATCTGGTTTGTTGTTATGTGAGAGAATTGATTCCAAATTCATAGTATAGATACATCTCTCACATGGTGCATTTGTTTGTTTAGGAGTAACTCGTCAGTATACATGAGGCAATTGCTACATTGCCTCAGGATATCTATGTCAATCAGGCTGGTTGTAGAACTGGTGGGAAATGGCCCATCCATTATGGCAGGCATATAATGTAGTAACTAGTGGGGAGTGGTCTAGATGGACCAGGTTTTGCTGCAAGATTAACAAAAAGCAGCTATTCTATGGAGGGCTAGGGTTAGAAAACAGTGTAAATGCTTCACAATGCACAACTGAGTTGCTCACAGGGAAGTAATGCAATCTCTGAGCAGCTTCGCTAAACTGACCGCAAAACTGTGCAAACATGATGCTTAAATACAAGCAAAGTTAAAAGATTTTAACCCAAGTAACCAAAGGAAAATCCCAAGACTGAGCTTTATTCCAGCAATCCCTATGGATGGGTCCTTGGTTGCACATTTCTGCCACAAGGTTGCAGGATGTCCTTCTTAATGTAAAATGGCTAGTGCTCAAATGATACCAGAAAGTCTAGATTCAGCAACCCTGAATCTAGAAGTACGAGAAGTTCATAGTGCAGAAAATCGCAGTCACAAAAAAAAAAAAACACTTTTAAATAAAACAGCAATTCAGTAGAATACTCTCACAAGAGTGTAGGCCACAAACCTTTCTGGTGTGAAATAACTGGTTTGGTACCCACGTACTTAAACCAGAACAAGGCACTTAGAATAACAGGCACAATAAGCCTTTACCAGACCTTCCCAACTTAGAAGGGTGTAGGCAACACTCTTCTGCCACAGGAGTCTAGGCACATATCTTCCTTATGTAAAATAACTAGTTTGGAAACCAAGTACTTAAATCAGAACAAAGACACTTAGAATATCAGGCACAATAAGTCTTCAACCAGCAATTCCAATCTCAGAAGAGCAGAGGCTACCCTCTCCTCCCACGAGAGTGTAGACTACAAACCTTCTTAATGTAAAACAACTGGCCTGAAGCCCAAATGCTTAAACCAAAACTAAGAGGCTTAGAATAACAGTTACAATTTAATCAGGCTACTATCAAGCAGTAATAAATGCAGCAGAATAAATGCAAAGCAACACTTTTAAGAACAATCAACAAAAGCAAAATAAAGTAATAAAGGAGGAAAAAACACAAATACATTAAAAGCAGCTGAATAAAGTGCATTTTTAATTTAAATGGGAAGAGAGAAAACGGAAGATAATTCAAGGTTAAGAAACTAAGGGGGTGGGTCTCCCAACTGATCTCTCCATACTCAGGAGAATGAGCTGATAAGATGGGACTGGAAGTAGAGTCCAAAATCAGATTTATAGTAGGGGCGAGCAACTCAAAAGCCACCAAGTTTAAGAATACATAACAGTTGGATGGGTGGGTGGGAAAAATAAAATGCAGACAGAGATCAGTAATATTCAGGCAGAGTACAGTTAACAAGCCAAACAAGCACTTCAACTAAATAGAGCTGCCTCCAAATATTTCTAGCTATGTGAGGAATGCCATTTCTTAGATCCTCCCACTAATTAGCTGATGTTATTCACTGTTTGTAATGGCATTCTTTGTTATCTTTTCTGACACTAGCCAAGTCCTCTTAAAACTTCTGCAGAACAGAGACCTTAAAACAAAGCTAATACAATACAATAAAAAGATAAAAAAAATGAACCAAAGCTTAAATGAAAAAAAAAATCAGTTAAAGATGAAATGCAGACAAAGATCAACAATGTTCATTAAGAGTACAGCAAGCAAGCCAAACACCTTCATTCTACAGTGCAAGATATTGTTTTGTGCATGTATAGCCTTGACGTCTATTAAGTGACAGGGGTCTCCAGGCCTTTTGATGAGCTGGAAGCAGATACTAAGGCAGATGGTTAGCATGTGAGAGGGCCTTGTTTTCTGCTAGAAGAGCAAGTTTCCATTTGCATGGCTTTATGCCATCTGCTTTTCAGTGTTTTTGCTGCATAGTGACACATTATATAACAGGAGAATAGCAACACACGAAGACAGAATAAATAAATGTAATTAATACACAATGGCACTATGCAAGCAATATGCAATAGTGTACAGACTGGGATTAACAACAATAGCAAGTATAGTAATAAAATAAGTCTAGTAATAACCATGAAATTAAATATTAGTAATACATTTTTTTCTTTCAATCAAAGGATGTTTTTGTACAACCACTTGGGTGTGACTTGAATGCAAAGAGTGAGGCTACTGCTGCTTATAGAAAAAGCTCCAATTGCTTAATGCATGCTGATTACAGCTTCTACTACTGGCTCAGGCAACTTTCATCCTGCGGGGAATGAATGAGCTATAGTGCTGTTGCCGAGAGGGAATGAATGCAATCATAATGTAGCCAACTCAGGAGGGCTTGGTGATTATCATGGGAGAAAAGGAACAATGTAATTACTTTCTAAACCATTTTGAGTGCAGTATAGCAAAATACTAAAATCCTTGAACAAAAGCTGTCATCCCTCCAAGTGACCACTGGAATTTACCTTTAAAAAAATTAATACTGAGCATAGAAGAGAAAGGTTTTAAGGATGCTATTTCCCCTGACTGTCCGGGACTAAAGTTACAGAATTTTCTGTGCAGAGGAGAATGCATGATCACTACATGGGAAAGAAGTATGATGGCTGTTAATGCTGGGAGATAAGAGCTAGATGAGCTTATTGACCCATTGAGAGTCTTAAGATGATATTTCCTCTTCAGTGGAGAATAGAGATTCCACTGCTATAGTTTAAAACTGAGAGGGCCCATAGGGAGTTTTAAAATGAGACTTGCTAGCAGGTGGTAAGCATTCACCAGAGTGATGTAGGGGTGATACGTAGGAGGACAGTGCGATATGAACCGGCATATTCTTTTCAGTGAAAGCTGAAGAAAGTGCAAGATGGAATCTGGGGCTGTTAAGAGAAAGAACATATTTCATGAAGAGAATAAATAAAATCCTGCCTTTTGCTGATTAGACAATCAGATGTGTTTCAAGTAAAATTTCAAAGTAATTACTCACTAAATTTGGAATACATATTCAGCAATTCTCCTGTGTCTGCAGTTTTACAGACTCAGCTGATTAATGCGACAGATAAGTCCCTGCCAGGTCTCTTTGGTAACAGCAAATCTTTTGCTGCTTATCACAAGGCAGTTATCTATACCTTTATTTTCAAAACCAGTAGTATACATTGGATCCTCAGCTCATGTTTAACTTACTCATTAAAATGACTGCAAGAACACACAGCTAGGACAACCACATCAAAGAGCATGTGTGCTCTTAGCAAGGAAAAATAATAATGCATTAGAAAGCAAAGTAGAAAGAAGTGGCCCAAAACAGAAGCTTAAGATACAGCTGATTGAATTCTCAGAGATTGAGAAAAGGTATCATTAGTTTTCACCTCTTAAATTCAGTTGTAAAAGTAGCTAAGAAACCACTGATTTTATTAAGTTAAGGCCAAAAGTCCTTAATTCAATATGTAGATCCATGTACAGTCACATAAATTCTTTTTGAGCTCAACAAATTAATTTAATTAACCAAACTTTCCTGACTTGTATGTTTTACCTTTAATGTAGTAGTGCAATGGCCTTGTCTTGCACAATGCTGTCAGTCACATTAGATACCCTAACATTTGTATTCTTATTGGTTGAAAAGGTAGAAGAAGCAGTATTTATGTTGGGGAAGGTGGTAGAGTTTTCCTCATGAGTTACAGTTTACGGTGGGACCAGGAACTTTAACCTTGCCACTTTCAATGAGAACGTGCACCAACAGATTGTTAACTAATTGTCTGCACTGATGTCATTCCATGGTGAGTAATATTACATGTACTGATACTACGTGAGTGTGGTACTCCATGATTGCAAATGCTAAAGATATTGCACATCATGTAATCGTGACTATGTGTAGTTCAGCAAATGATATTGAAGAATGTATATTATAACTTACAGCTCTTCCTCTCACTGTTTAGCTGTGTGTACTGTCTAAAAGCAAAACCAACAGGAATGGGGACACTGAAGGAAGAGCATAATAAAAATATCCATGTTGCCTGAGCATGACAGCTCAGTTGGGCCAAATTTTTCCCAGCTAACAGTGTGGCTACAACTGACAGTGAGAGAACAAATGGTCCAGAAAAGGAAGGTAGGAGCTTGACTGCCCAGGTGCATATGGGCCACAAAAATATATATATTTAGTCATTGTTGTACTCCTGTGTTTACTCTCATTGATGCACCACCACTCCTGCCACTACATTCCAATAAACATACCTTTTGCAGGTGTGATATTTCCAGTACTTCTCTAGCTCTATTTTTTGATGACAATTTTTGATATTGAAATAGGATTTGTGAATGCCTTTTCTCAGATTTTTTTTTTATGCAAAAATCAACTTTTATAATAGGAAACACGGCTTTCAAATTTGGAAAGGAGCTGTTTCACTAACTGTTTAGTAAAGCAAACTCAGATTTATTGCACAGACATGCATTCCTGAGAGGTATTCCTGCAAAGGCTGGGGAGCTATCCCCAATGGAAGTCCTAACTAGTCCTAAAGGAAATTTAAGATTCACAAAAATAAAAAAAAATAAAAATGTCCCTGAAGCAGACAACAAAAAGTTTTTTCCACAGCTTAAGGATGCTTGTTGAAAATGTCATAACTAAAAGAGGGAGATTTGACAAACCATATTCCTGGATTTCAAAGAGTTGCCAGAATTTAAAACTGAGAACAATAAAAAGGATTTCAAAGAGTTGCTAGAATTTAAAACTGAGAACAGTAAAAACGTATCAGCAGCTGAGATGAACGGCTCGTTTGTACAGATAAAAACACAAACTGCAATAAAATAAAAGCAAATGAGCCAAAACATGGCCAAGGTATAATTTTTACTTCAACATATGAGTAGAATAAAATGCAAGGTAAGCGCTTTCACAACCTATCGTTGCTTCTTCAGACCAATGGTTGTTTTGTTCTACTCTTATATTGAAGTAAGGATTATACCCTGGCCGTGTTTCGGCTCATTTGTTTTTATTTTTTTATTATTTTTTTTTTTTAATTTTATTGCAGAATTTAAAACTGACTTTCAGAAAGCATTAAACGAGATACTTGGTGTAAGATTTGTATTGAATAGTGAGATGTTATAATTGAATTAGGAAACTGCCTCCCAAAAACCCAAGTATAGCAAGGCATTGTAAATAGTAATACTACTAGCAACTAAGAAAAAGCTATAACTAGAAAATGGAAATATGGTGGTAAACCATTGTTTGATGAGGTACTGAATGTTATGAGAGAGTTTGGCTTCTCTGAGACATGTTGAGGGCAAGTGCCATCACAACAAATGGATGATTTGGGTCTAAGTTTCTCAGGTTGTTCCATTTAATAATCAAACAAAAAACCTAAAGGAGATGATGTGATCCTAATCTATGCATTGGAATAAGAAACAGTGTTATCATGTCAGTTTAAGACACTGTGGACATTTTCTTTTTATTGACTAACCTGTTCGTAAAACCACTATTAATAAAGCTTAGTCCTGCAGGTGAAACAGTAAAGTGCAATACTCATTGTCACACATTAAAAAAATGTTCCTTTTTTTAAGGGGCAAGCTGCACTACTCCTAAGTGTGGGAAGGCTGCACTCCCACTTCACCGCTACTTGCATATACTAACTGTAACTTTGTAGAACTTTTGAGAAGGAGAAATTCTCCAGGATATACCAATTTTTTGATTCGGTATATATTTTCCTCATTTACAACTTCTTGGAGTTTTGGGACTTGTGCTTTTAGGTCTTCAAAATACAATGGAGAACCATCAAACTGAGTAAACAAACTTTTTGCAGTATGTTTAAACTGCTTTTAATTTGCACTGCTGCTTGTGACTGAAGAGCATTTTAGTCAAATTGATGTAATCTTACAAACTTACACAGAACCTTTACATAGGTTCATAGGTTCATAGGTAGGTACTAGGCTATTGGCCCTAGGGCCTATATAAGCATAGCCAAACGGTACCCTGGCTTTTGCCACCCAATAAAATTATTTTCCTGTGCCCCTGTCAAGCAGAGCTGTGAATTTCCTATCTCCCATCCAATCATCAAGATTTTTCCTTGAAGAGTGCTAATGAGGAGCTTTGCTTGATACAGATAGGTAGTTTGTTTCAGAGTATGGGAAGTCTCTGGGACAGGAATCTATCCCTCCAGCATGTTCTGTTTATTGTGGTGACAAGGTTTAGGTCCCTAGAGCATGTAGCTTGGAAGGATTGGGATTTCTTTAAGTGGAGCATGTCCAGCAGCTCTGAGTTTGACATAGCTTTGTATGTTAAGCAGAGATCGCCTCTGAGTAGGTGACATGCGACACAGTAAAGCTGGAGTTTTTTGAGACGGTCTGTGTAGGTCATCTGTTTGAGGCCAGTAATCCTCTTTGTGAGGTATTTCTGCGGCCTTTCCAGTTGTTGTAGATGTCTTGTGAGGTACATACCAAAAGGGGCATTGTACAATATAATGGGTCTAATGAGTGATGAGTAGAGGGGAACAATGACCTCTTTTTTCCTGGATGAGAAACCTTTTGTGATGAGGTGTGCCATGTAGAAGGATTTCTTGACTACTGTGGTGATGTGATTATCAAAGGAGAGACTACTGTCCACCTGTGTCCCAAAGTCTCTTATCACACTTTTGGTGTAAAGTAGACTACCACCTATGTGGTAGTTCATGGCTACAGAGTTTTTATGAAAAGGGATGACAATGCACTTTTTGGCATTGAGCATGAGGCCATGGCTTTGACACCAGGCATCTGTCTCAGTGAGGCCCTTTTGTAGGATGTCCACATTGTTAGGAGTTTTGATTATGGCTTTTAATAAGATTTCAAAGGTATCTTAGAATGAACTTCCTGCTGACGTTAGGAATTAATAAAATTAGGGCACATTCTGATCTATACTGCTAGAAGATTCAACCAGGGACTAAATTCTTCTTTTGCTACAAAGACAATAGTTTAGTACCATCCTTTCCCTAGGCTTAATTTGATCTAATAATTTTCCAATAAATAATTATTGATGAATGTACAAAGTTACTCTGATAAGTCTCTCCCCAGGATTCATGAAGCTCGGCGCAAGGCCGGCGTAAGGCCTGCGCCGACGGTGCATGGAATATCCGGCGCAGTAGCGCCATATACATATTAATGAGAGTGCACCGGAATCACAGACACGTGCGTAGTGTACGTGAGCGAGCCCAGGTAGGATGCGTCTGGAGGCGTGTCTAAGCCGGCAGGAGGTGAGCAACCTAATGTGCTGACAGCCACGGTCCGCCCACAATAGTAATGGCAGCAGCCAGGTCCCGTGCAGAATGAAACACACGTACAGTACGCAACATAGTCCCCATTCCAAATTAACGGAGAAGCAAATAGAAGCCACCAAGGCATAAGTGTACCCGTTCAAGGGCAAAGGATCGCATAAGACCGCCTCCGTCCGCAATGCACTGTCAGTGTTTACACTCAGAGAAGGTGTACAGCCGCATGTCAGCGCGCACCGACATAG